>NW_028233732.1:0-219279 GCF_054856555.1 Leptonotus elevatus
TTTAAAAGGCTAAAGTCCCGTTCTGTAAAAGTTAAATGTGCTAACAGTGCTCGTCCGTCTCTCACCACTGTGCTCCCCTTTAAAACAATCTGAGGATTATTTATTAAAATGGCCACTCCATCATTTCTATTTTCGTTTGAGCCACTCCATAGTGATGGATGTGGCCACATTTCCTCCCACTGTTTGTAATTTCTTAAAAAGGGTATGCCACATTCTTGGATTAAAAACAGATCAGATTTAAAAGTTTTTAGAAATGTTAAAACGCTCTGAGCTCTAATCTTTGACTTCACGCTTCTAACATTAATAGTTGAGAAGGTGAGGGTCATAGGTATGATTAAAAATAAAAAAATAAAAACACAGATGGGGTTACAAAATTTTAAGAGAACATTATTTAAAAAAAAAGCAAGGCAGTCGCTAAGGTATTTCTCGAGAGCGTATTTCTTCCTTTACCTCAGCAAAAGGGGCAGAGCTAAAACACTGGTCGTCTGTCAGGGGCACTTGAGGTGGTGATCGCTCACGCAACCTTAAATTCATAGTGTTTCTGCTTTTTGGCGTTGATTGCAGTACTATGTTTAAAAAGGAGAGTTCATTTGGTGAATCTGAGGGGAAGACCCTGGTCTCCCCCACCTCGCTATCTGGGCTCCCGGGCCTTCCCCTCTTCTCCGTGGACAGGGGAGACTCAGAGGACCGTTGAGATGCAAGCCTTTTATTATTTTGAGCACAAGTGATCTGGGTGTCTTCACTGTCAGCCTCATGTGGACTGACTTCACTTGACTCGCTTGTGGGCATTTCTTGCAGCATCTCACTTTCCTCTGAGCTCTCGATTGGTGGGGCCGGCCTGCTCGCCTCCCCTTGCCCCTCCTCACCTGTCCCCTCTCCACCAATGACAGGATTTGGAGGGAAATTTGAATTTTCTTTGGGACATTCAATTTGTTTGTCAGCTTCATTTCCATTTCCTTGTGCCATTTCTTTTCCAGCCTTCAGTTTGTTGGCAAATGATTTTGGACAATTTCTGTAGAGGTGGTTAGTTTCCCCACAAAGATTGCACTTTCTGCCATTGGTACATTCTTCAAAAGTATGCTCAATTACTCTGCAGAGCTTGGGCTGGCCCTGGTAATGTATGTAGCCCCGGTTTTCACCCAAGACTATCATTGGTGGGAGATGTTTCAGGCCCTGAAAGCCCTGGGGGTCCTGCCATTGTTGGATGGGTACCCGCCAGGCACAGTTCCAGATGCCGACCTCATCCCTCACCTTCACAGCCTGGCCTTTAACCGTGCAATATCTACCCAGCCAAAAACAAATGTCTTCTGCATTCACTGTCTCATTAAACATTCTGACAATAACTGTTTTAGCAGCATTATCAGTCAGTTTTTCAACATTGAACACAGAGAACTGGGCTTTCACATTTTCAAAACGAGTCCAAAATTCACGAAGGTTCACAGCAGAGGTGAAACTCACATCAAATCCCTTACTAAAGGGCAAAGTTATAATACAATTTAAATCCTCAGCTTTAAATTTCAGGGTTTGTTGGACAAGCTTTCTGGAGAAGTCCAGCCTGGACATCCACAGAGGCTCACCACCATCCCTTTCCCGAAACATAAATCGAACACTGTGGTGCCTCCGCATGCCGGCATATGTAGCCGACATGTCGGAGACAACCACTTGGTCACAACTTCTCACGAACAAAAAAACAGTACACTCACCTTGGTCGTTCTCCTATAACACAAAGTTTAAACAACACAATAACAATACCCCTGCAATTGAGTTAGATTCACAGCCACAACAGGCATAGAATTATCTCTCAACAGAGGCGATCGCAGTCTTAGCCAAAAGGCCGAGAAGCGATGAAGAGGATAACTGACGGACTCAAGTACAGGCTTCTCGGTCTACCCACTCTCACAGTCGGTCATGTTACACCAAGCAGCGCTGCTCTTATGGACACTGAGACGGAGGAAACCTTGTCTGCTGACTTAACCATTCATTATTCACAAGCCTTCACATAAGCAGCTGCAGTCCAACAACTTTTGCAGTCTTCCTGCAGGATGAAAGACCAAGCGCCTGCTGCGGTCCAGGACAGACTTGTGAAGAAAGCCAGAAGACCATAGTCAAGTCTTTCTCATTTGTGTTAATTGGTTTCAAGACTATCGCTCTTAATTATTGACATACAAGCCAGGGAAGAGCGCGAACGCAGTTCCCCACTATCAGAAATTATGCAGTCAAGATTCCCACATTTGGAGAATTCGCAAGGGTCAATGCAGCCGCCAGTGCAATGGCTGCACCTCGCCCTGGGTGAACCACATTCTTGATCATGGTGTCATCCCTGCCAGGTAAGTATGCCTTACTCAGCCTGGAAACGGGGTCTTGCTTTTTTCCACTCACCCTCTTGGATGACTGTGCCATTCGTACACTGGCGAATGCCTGGCCCAGCATGATGGGCCAGTTTCTCTCAGTGGATTAGAACGGCGTGTGTACTTCGCACAGGGCGTTAGAGGAGGTCACAGGCACAACTGCGGAGCATGCAATAGCTGAATGAGCTCAAGTGTCAAGCCTCTGGAACGGGTTCGACTCACCGGGTTGGTGGACAGCAGAGTAGATATGTGTCGGCTACGTCGCCTGCTTCCCAATTTGACGACATGGTTGCTTCCGCCACACCTACTTGTGCGCACTTGAGTATTGCCACAGCCCGTTTTCTCTGTCTAGATTAGCATTTTCGTTGACCAGCGGAGGTGGTGCACCGCTCCTGGAAATACTGCAATACCAGGATGATGCGCGGAATGGGCAAAGCAAGCTCTGAATCCCATCTCCCTGTTCAAAAAAGCAATTTAATATGAAGTCTCCAGATAGGAGACATATCAGATATTAAACTGATAAGAACAGATTTTTTCTTTTTCTTTTTCATGTTTTTATTGTCACTTTTCAATCAATTACAAATCACATTTCTCCAATATGGAGCATTCATTTTGTCTCAAATATGACATGTAAAAATAAAAACAAAATAAAAAATGAAAAATGAAAGAACATTCATATCTATTGTGCAGGAGCGTAGCACTGCATTACTAATTGGGACTTCATCCCACCCTCTCAAAAAGCGCTTGTCCAGGACCTGCCGGGTCACCCTTTTTGCTCCTTCCCTCCTGGAGAGCCAGGCCGTCGCTGCCGAGACCTTCATAGTGTAGCTCCGGTTCCCTCCTCCGGGCGGGCACAGGCGACGCTTCTTGGTGGCTGTGTCCTTGGCCTGCCGCGTGCAGCTTCGATGGTCTCTGCAGCCATTCGGAGCACAGCCACGGGGGTAGTCTGCCTGTGCCTCCTTACCAGCAAGTTTTTGGAGGTCCACATGGCGTCTTTGATGGCGGCAAGAGTGAGCCAGTCTTTCGCAAACTCCTCTCGGGAACACTTGGCTTGGCTCACCCCATAGAGCACGTATTGTGCATTTAGGACCTCCCTTGCTGGCAAGTCCGGGAATTTTCTCAGGTGGCCGGCTGTTGCCCACAGGTCTACGGCAGCACTGCACTCCCAGAGGAGGTGCCTCACCGACTCCTGGGCGCCACAACCAGGTCGGGGGCAGGTTGAGTGCGCTGACATTCCTCGGGAGTGCATAACGGCCCTAACTGGGAGAATCTCGTGGGCCACCATCCACGACAGGTCCCGAAGTCTGTTTGGGAGGGCAGGATGGTTGGCGTTGCGCCAAACCGTTGTGGGCTTGCCGAATGCAAGCCCGCGCACTTGACTCGCTGTTTGCCGCTCCTGCACAATAGAGATGAGAGACTTGTGATTTTTCAAAATGTGACAATCTTCATTTTCCAATTTAAAATTTCTTAAAAATTTTGGGATAAAAGAATGTGCTGGTGGTAAATTAAAAGACACCGGAAGTCTTTGATCGCTGGGTATTAGTTTTAATTTACGGAGGTACGATCCCATCCAGAATCGTGTCATTGCTTGACTTTTGGGATTGCTGGATGGTCCCAGAGCATTTTGCAGATGGAGGGCCACATATCTGCTGCCCAAAAAGAGCTGGAGGTCCGGCACGCCTTTTCCACCCTTCTCTTTTGTTTTTTTCATCGTGTCCCTCCTCAGTCTTTCCCATTTAGAACCCCAGATAAAGTAAAAAATTGCACGGTCCAAATCTAAAAGCACATTTCTTTTTGGGATAAAAACTGAACCGATTAATAAAAGCAAGGGTAAAATTACTGCTTTTATTATTAAAATCTTCCCCTCTAAAGTCAACTCTCTCAGTCTCCAAAAGCCAAGTTTTTTTCTCACTTTCCCTACCACGTCGCCCCAGTTTGTATCCCCTCCCCCTCCCTTACTGAATTTAATCCCAAGTATTTTCTGGTCCGTTTGTATCTCCGTCAGGGGCAGTCCTGTCTTCTGTGTCGCGGTCCACGGTCCGTAAAACTGTGCTTGGGTCTTGTCTCTGTTGAGTTTAGAGCCAGACGCTCTTCCATACCAGTCAGTCAAGTCCAGGGTCCTTGTCACGGATAAAATGTCAGAACACAGGATGTTAATATCGTCCATATATAAAACACACTTTGTTGTGAGTCCCCCGCCCCCTGGAATACTCACCCCCTCGATCATTTTGTCCCTTCTCAAAATCTGTGCCAACGGTTCTATGCATAGAACATAGAGGAGGGCAGATAAGGGACAGCCCTGACGGACGCCGCAGTTAATTTGCACTGCTTTTGTCAAGTTCCCGTTGACCACAAATTTGCTGGTAATATCTCGATACAGCAGGCCCACCCACTCTAGATACCTTCCCGGGAAACCCCATTTTTGCAGTAGCCTAAAAAGGTACTGGTGCGAGATCCGATCAAAAGCCTTCTCAAAGTCTAAATTTAGGACTACTAGCCGCATATTTCTGTCTCTCGCATAACAGATGGTATCACGAATCAGCATAAGGCTGTCTGTGATCTTCCTCCCCGCGATGGCACAGGTTTGGTCCGGGTAGATCAAATCCTGTAAAAACACAGACATACGCATAGCTAAAAGTTTGCTAAAAAGTTTGCAATCAACATTTAAAAGTGTAATTGGACGCCAGTTGTTCAGGTCTGTTTTGTCTCCCTTCTTATGCAGTAAAGTGACTATCCCTTTTCTAAAACTGTCTGGTAGTCGGTTTGTTTTGTCCAGTTCATTAAAAACAGTGAGTAAGTCTGGTGCTAAAATGTCCCAAAAAGTCAGGTAAAATTCCGAGCAGAGGCCATCCTCGCCCGGAGATTTTGCCTTCTTCAATTGTTTTACACATGTATTTAGTTCTTCAGGTGTAAAATCCTGTGTTAAAGGCCCATTGTCAGTCACTGTTTTTTCAATGAAGTTTAAAACCTCTACCATTATCTCCTCTTGGGTATCTTTACGCTCATACAGTTTTTGATAGTAAGTTTCCACTGCTTCAATTATTTCATTATTTGTTTCTGTAATAGTCCCGTTTTCTTTTTTTAGTTTAAAAATGCCCCCACCCTTGCTCATAATTTTTTTAAAGAAGTACCTTGTGCATTTTTCACCTTCTTCTATTTCCTTCTCTCTGCTCCTTAATAAAAACCCTTTGCTCTGAATATCTGCCATTGCTTTCATTTCTTTTTTGATCTCTTTAATTTCATCATTAAAATTGATCCCCTCTTGTGTCAGATTAAAATACCTTTGCAGTCTCTTTTGCATTCCCAGCATACATTTCATTTCCTTGATTTTCTTCTCTCTTCCTGCTTTTTTAAAAAAAGTCTGAGTCCTTACCTTCATCATTTCCCACCATTGTGCCCGTGATTTGTAAAGGTCTTGAAGGGTCTGCCAGTCCTTGTACCGCTCCCTGTACTGAGAGACCAAAGTCTCGTCCTCGAGCAGGGAGCAGTTCAATTTCCACAGACCTCTTCCAATAGTCACGCCAGAAGAAAGTGAAAGGGTGCAAGACAGTATTAAGTGATCTGAGAAAAAAACAGGAGTTAATCTAGCATCAATCTGTGTCCAACCCCGTGTAAATACGTAATCTATGCGAGAGGCTCTGGTGCCGTCACCACTAAACCAGGTGAAGCCCTCCTCTCTTGGATGCATGGTTTTAAAGCAGTCCTCTAATTTGAATACGCGGCACATGTCTTGCAATAAAACCGATGTTTTGTCAATTTTAAAATCCTCCCCAGCTCCCTTCCTATCCTTCCTATTTAAAACACAATTAAAATCACCTCCAATAATTAGTGGATTATGACCTAGCATGTGGGACTGCAAATTCTCTAAAATATCATACCTGTCATGCTTTTCATTAGAACCATAAATATTTAAAAGGCTAAAGTCCCGTTCTGTAAAAGTTAAATGTGCTAACAGTGCTCGTCCGTCTCTCACCACTGTGCTCCCCTTTAAAACAATCTGAGGATTATTTATTAAAATGGCCACTCCATCATTTCTATTTTCGTTTGAGCCACTCCATAGTGATGGATGTGGCCACATTTCCTCCCACTGTTTGTAATTTCTTAAAAAGGGTATGCCACATTCTTGGATTAAAAACAGATCAGATTTAAAAGTTTTTAGAAATGTTAAAACGCTCTGAGCTCTAATCTTTGACTTCACGCTTCTAACGTTAATAGTTGAGAAGGTGAGGGTCATAGGTATGATTAAAAATAAAAAAATAAAAACACAGATGGGGTTACAAAATTTTAAGAGAACATTATTTGAAAAAAAGCAAGGCAGTCGCTAAGGTATTTCTCGAGAGCGTATTTCTTCCTTTACCTCAGCAAAAGGGGCAGAGCTAAAACACTGGTCGTCTGTCAGGGGCACTTGAGGTGGTGATCGCTCACGCAACCTTAAATTCATAGTGTTTCTGCTTTTTGGCGTTGATTGCAGTACTATGTTTAAAAAGGAGAGTTCATTTGGTGAATCCGAGGGGAAGACCCTGGTCTCCCCCACCTCGCTATCTGGGCTCCCGGGCCTTCCCCTCTTCTCCGTGGACAGGGGAGACTCAGAGGACCGTTGAGATGCAAGCCTTTTATTATTTTGAGCACAAGTGATCTGGGTGTCTTCACTGTCAGCCTCATGTGGACTGACTTCGCTTGACTCGCTTGTGGGCATTTCTTGCAGCATCTCACTTTCCTCTGAGCTCTCGATTGGTGGGGCCGGCCTGCTCTCCTCCCCTTGCCCCTCCTCACCTGTCCCCTCTCCACCAATGACAGGATTTGGAGGGAAATTTGAATTTTCTTTGGGACATTCAATTTGTTTGTCAGCTTCATTTCCATTTCCTTGTGCCATTTCTTTTCCAGCCTTCAGTTTGTTGGCAAATGATTTTGGACAATTTCTGTAGAGGTGGTTAGTTTCCCCACAAAGATTGCACTTTCTGCCATTGGTACATTCTTCAAAAGTATGCCCAATTACTCTACATTTCCTACAAATTGTTTTCTCACACGCTTCCGCCAGGTGTCCATGCTCACCACACTTGCGGCAGAGCTTGGGCTGGCCCTGGTAATGTATGTAGCCCCGGTTTTCACCCAAGACTATCATTGGTGGGAGATGTTTCAGGCCCTGAAAGCCCTGGGGGTCCTGCCATTGTTGGATGGGTACCCGCCAGGCACAGTTCCAGATGCCGTCCTCATCCCTCACCTTTTCAGCCTGGCCTTTAACCGTGCAATATCTACCCAGCCAAAAACAAATGTCTTCTGCATTCACTGTCTCATTAAATATTCTGACAATAACTGTTTTAGCAGCATTATCAGTCAGTTTTTCAACATTGAACACAGAGAACTGGGCTTTCACATTTTCAAAACGAGTCCAAAATTCACGAAGGTTCACAGCAGAGGTGAAACTCACATCAAATCCCTTACTAAAGGGCAAAGTTATAATACAATTTAAATCCTCAGCTTTAAATTTCAGGGTTTGTTGGACAAGCTTTCTGGAGAAGTCCAGCCTGGACATCCACAGAGGCTCACCACCATCCCTTTCCCGAAACATAAATCGAACACTGTGGTGCCTCCGCATGCCGGCATATGTAGCCGACATGTCGGAGACAACCACTTGGTCACAACTTCTCACGAACAAAAAAACAGTACACTCACCTTTGTCGTTCTCCTATAACACAAAGTTTAAACAACACAATAACAATACCCCTGCAATTGAGTTAGATTCACAGCCACAACAGGCATATAATTATCTCGCAACAGAGGCGATCGCAGTCTTAGCCAAAAGGCCGAGAAGCGATGAAGAGGATAACTGACGGACTCAAGTACAGGCTTCTCGGTCTACCCACTCTCACAGTCGGTCATGTTACACCAAGCAGCGCTGCTCTTATGGACACTGAGACGGAGGAAACCTTGTCTGCTGACTTAACCATTCATTATTCACAAGCCTTCACATAAGCAGCTGCAGTCCAACAACTTTTGCAGTCTTCCTGCAGGATGAAAGACCAAGCGCCTGCTGCGGTCCCGGCCAGACTTGTGAAGAAAGCCAGAAGACCATAGTCAAGTCTTGCTCATTTGTGTTAATTGGTTTCAAGACTATCGCTCTTAATTATTGACATACAAGCCAGGGAAGAGCGCGAACGCAGTTCCCCACTATCAGAAATTATGCAGTCGAGATTCCCACATTTGGAGAATTCGCAAGGGTCAATACAGCCGCCAGTGCAATGGCTTCACCTCGCCCTGGGTGAACCACATTCTTGATCATGGTGTCACCCCTGCCAGGTAAGTATGCCTTCCTCAGCCTGGACACGGGGTCTTGCTTTTTTCCACTCACCCTCTTGAATGACTGTGCCATTCGTACACTGGCGAATGCCTGGCCCAGCATGATGGGCCAGTTTCTCTCAGTGGATTAGAACGGCGTGTGTACTTCGCACAGGGCGTTAGAGGAGGTCACAGGCACAACTGCGGAGCATGCAATAGCTGAATGAGCTCAAGTGTCAAGCCTCTGGAGCGGGTTCGACTCACCGGGTTGGTGGACAGCAGAGTAGATGTGTGTCAGCTACGTCGCCTGCTTCCCAATTTGACGACATGGTTGCTTCCGCCACACCTACTTGTGCGCACGTGAGTATTGCCACAGCCCGTTTTCTCTGTCTAGATTTGCATTTTCGTTGACCAGCGGAGGTGGTGCACCGCTCCTGGAAATACTGCAATACCAGGATGATGCGCGGAATGGGCAAAGCAAGCTCTGAATCCCATCTCCCTGTTCAAAAAAGCAATTTAATATAAAGTCTCCAGATAGGAGACATATCAGATATTAAACTGATAAGAACAGATACTACACTTGATCTTAGCCAAAAGGCCGAGAAGCGATGAAGAGGATAACTGACGGACTCAAGTACAGGCTTCTCGGTCTACCAACTCTCACAGTCGGTCATGTTACACCAAGCAGCGCTGCTCTTATGGACACTGAGACGGAGGAAACCTTGTCTGCTGACTTAACCATTCATTATTCACAAGCCTTCACATAAGCAGCTGCAGTCCAACAACTTTTGCAGTCTTCCTGCAGGATGAAAGACCAAGCGCCTGCTGCGGTCCCGGCCAGACTTGTGAAGAAAGCCAGAAGACCATAGTCAAGTCTTGCTCATTTGTGTTAATTGGTTTCAAGACTATCGCTCTTAATTATTGACATACAAGCCAGGGAAGAGCGCGAACGCAGTTCCCCACTATCAGAAATTATGCAGTCGAGATTCCCACATTTGGAGAATTCGCAATGGTCAATGCAGCCGCCGGTGCAATGGCTGCACCTCGCCCTGGGTGAACCACATTCTTGATCATGGTGTCACCCCTGCCAGGTAAGTATGCCTTCCTCAGCCTGGGCACGGGGTCTTGCTTTTTTCCACTCACCCTCTTGGATGACTGTGCCATTCGTACACTGGCGAATGCCTGGCCCAGCATGATGGGCCAGTTTCTCTCAGTGGATTAGAACGTCGTGTGTACTTCGCACAGGGCGTTAGAGGAGGTCACAGGCACAACTGCGGAGCATGCAATAGCTGAATGAGCTCAAGTGTCAACCCTCTGGAACGGGTTCGACTCACCGGGTTGGTGGACAGCAGAGTAGATGTGTGTCGGCTACGTCGCCTGCTTCCCAATTTGACGACATGGTTGCTTCCGCCACACCTACTTGTGCGCACGTGAGTATTGCCACAGCCCGTTTTCTCTGTCTAGATTAGCATTTTCGTTTACCAGCGGAGGTGGTGCACCGCTCCTGGAAATACTGCAATAACAAGATGATGCGCGGAATAGGCAAAGCAAGCTCTGAATCCCATCTCCCTGTTCAAAAAAGCAATTCAATATGAAGTCTCCAGATAGGAGACATATCAGATATTAAACTGATAAGAACAGATTTTTTTCTTTTTCATGTTTTTATTGTCACTTTTCAATCAATTACAAATCACATTTCTCCAATATGGAGCATTCATCTTGTCTCAAATATGACATGTAAAAATAAAAACAAATAAAAATTTAAAAATGAAAAAAACATTAATATCTATTGTGCAGGAGCGTAGCACTGCATTACTAAGTGGGACTTCGTCCCACCCTCTCAAAAAGCGCTTGTCCAGGACCTGCCGGGTCACCCTTTTTGCTCCTTCCCTCCTGGAGAGCCAGGCCGTCGCTGCCAAGACCTTCACCGTGTAGCTCCGGTTCCCTCCTCCGGGCGGGCACAGGCGACGCTTCTTGTTGGCTGTGTCCTTGGCCTGCCGCGTGCAGCTTCGATGGTCTCTGCAGCCATTCGGAGCACAGCCACGGGGGGGGTCTGCCTGTGCCTCCTTACCAGCAAGTTTCTGGAGGTCCACATGGCGTCTTTGATGGCGGCAAGGGTGAGCCAGTCTTTCGCAAACTCCTCTCGGGAACACTTGGCTTGGCTCACCCCATAGAGCACGTATTGTGCATTTAGGACCTCCCTTGCTGGCAAGTCCGGGAATTTTCTCAGGTGGCCGGCTGTTGCCCACAGGTCTACGGCAGCACTGCACTCCCAGAGGAGGTGCCTCACCGACTCCTGGGCGCCACAACCAGGTCGGGGGCAGGTTGAGTGCGCTGACATTCCTCGGGAGTGCATAACGGCCCTGACTGGGAGAATCTCGTGGGCCACCATCCACGACAGGTCCCGAAGTCTGTTTGGGAGGGCAGGATGGTTGGCGTTGCGCCAAACCGTTGTGGGCTTGCCGAATGCAAGCCCGCGCACTTGACTCGCTGTTTGCCGCTCCTGCACAATAGAGATGAGAGACTTGTGATTTTTCAAAATGTGACAATCTTCATTTTCCAAGTTAAAATTTCTTAAAAATTTTGGGATAAAAGAATGTGCTGGTGGTAAATTAAAAGACACCGGAAGTCTTTGATCGCTGGGTATTAGTTTTAATTTACGGAGGTACGATCCCATCCAGAATCGTGTCATTGCTTGACTTTTGGGATTGCTGGATGGTCCCAGAGCATTTTGCAGATGGAGGGCCACATATCTGCTGCCCAAAAAGAGCTGGAGGTCCGGCACGCCTTTTCCACCCTTCTCTTTTGTTTTTTTCATCGTGTCCCTCCTCAGTCTTTCCCATTTAGAACCCCAGATAAAGTAAAAAATTGCACGGTCCAAATCTAAAAGCACATTTCTTTTTGGGATAAAAACTGAACCGATTAATAAAAGCAAGGGTAAAATTACTGCTTTTATTATTAAAATCTTCCCCTCTAAAGTCAACTCTCTCAGTCTCCAAAAGCCAAGTTTTTTTCTCACTTTCCCTACCACGTCGCCCCAGTTTGTATCCCCTCCCCCTCCCTTACTGAATTTAATCCCAAGTATTTTCTGGTCCGTTTGTATCTCCGTCAGGGGCAGTCCTGTCTTCTGTGTCGCGGTCCACGGTCCGTAAAACTGTGCTTGGGTCTTGTCTCTGTTGAGTTTAGAGCCAGACGCTCTTCCATACCAGTCAGTCAAGTCCATGGTCCTTGTCACGGATAAAATGTCAGAACACAGGATGTTAATATCGTCCATATATAAAACACACTTTGTTGTGAGTCCCCCGCCCCCTGGAATACTCACCCCCTCGATCATTTTGTCCCTTCTCAAAATCTGTGCCAACGGTTCTATGCATAGAACATAGAGGAGGGCAGATAAGGGACAGCCCTGACGGACGCCGCAGTTAATTTGCACTGCTTTTGTCAAGTTCCCGTTGACCACAAATTTGCTGGTAATATCTCGGTACAGCAGGCCCACCCACTCTAGATACCTTCCCGGGAAACCCCATTTTTGCAGTAGCCTAAAAAGGTACTGGTGCGAGATCCGATCAAAAGCCTTCTCAAAGTCTAAATTTAGGACTACTAGCCGCATATTTCTGTCTCTCGCATAACAGATGGTGTCACGAATCAGCATGAGGCTGTCCGTGATCTTCCTCCCCGCGATGGCACAGGTTTGGTCCGGGTCGATCAAATTCTCTAAAAACACAGACATATGCATAGCTAAAAGTTTGCTAAAAAGTTTGCAACATTTAAAAGCGTAATTGGACGCCAGTTGTTCAGGTCTGTTTTGTCTCCTTTCTTATGCAGTAAAGTGACTATCCCTTTTCTAAAACTGTCTGGTAGTCGGTTTGTTTTGTCCAGTTCATTAAAAACAGTGAGTAAGTCTGGTGCTAAAATGTCCCAAAAAGTCAGGTAAAATTCCGAGCAGAGGCCATCCTCGCCCGGAGATTTTGCCTTCTTCAGTTGTTTTACACATGTATTTAGTTCTTCGGGTGTAAAATCCTGTGTTAAAGGCCCATTGTCAGTCACTGTTTTTTCAATGAAGTTTAAAACCTCTACCATTATCTCCTCTTGGGTATCTTTACGCTCATACAGTTTTTGATAGTAAGTTTCCACTGCTTCAATTATTTCATTATTTGTTTCTGTAATAGTCCCGTTTTCTTTTTTTAGTTTAAAAATGCCCCCACCCTTGCTCATAATTTTTTTAAAGAAGTACCTTGTGCATTTTTCACCTTCTTCTATTTCCTTCTCTCTGCTCCTTAATAAAAACCCTTTGCTCTGAATATCTGCCATTGCTTTCATTTCTTTTTTGATCTCTTTAATTTCATTAAAATTGATCCCCTCTTGTGTCAGATTAAAATACCTTTGCAGTCTCTTTTGCATTCCCAGCATACATTTCATTTCCTTGATTTTCTTCTCTCTTCCTGCTTTTTTAAAAAAAGTCTGAGTCCTTACCTTCATCATTTCCCACCATTGTGCCCGTGATTTGTGAAGGTCTTGAAGGGTCTGCCAGTCCTTGTACCGCTCCCTGTACTGAGAGACCAAAGTCTCGTCCTCGAGCAGGGAGCAGTTCAATTTCCACAGACCTCTTCCAATAGTCACGCCAGAAGAAAGTGAAAGGGTGCAAGACAGTATTAGGTGATCTGAGAAAAAAACAGGAGTTAATCTAGCATCAATCTGTGTCCAACCCCGTGTAAATACGTAATCTATGCGAGAGGCTCTGGTGCCATCACCACTAAACCAGGTGAAGCCCTCCTCTCTTGGATGCATGGTTTTAAAGCAGTCCTCTAATTTGAATACGCGGCACATGTCTTGCAATAAAACCGATGTTTTGTCAATTTTAAAATCCTCCCCAGCTCCCTTCCTATCCTTCCTATTTAAAACACAATTAAAATCACCTCCAATAATTAGTGGATTATGACCTAGCATGTGGGACTGCAAATTCTCTAAAATATCATACCTGTCATGCTTTTCATTAGAACCATAAATATTTAAAAGGCTAAAGTCCCGTTCTGTAAAAGTTAAATGTGCTAACAGTGCTCGTCCGTCTCTCACCACTGTGCTCCCCTTTAAAACAATCTGAGGATTATTTATTAAAATGGCCACTCCATCATTTCTATTTTCGTTTGAGCCACTCCATAGTGATGGATGTGGCCACATTTCCTCCCACTGTTTGTAATTTCTTAAAAAGGGTATGCCACATTCTTGGATTAAAAACAGATCAGATTTAAAAGTTTTTAGAAATGTTAAAACGCTCTGAGCTCTAATCTTTGACTTCACGCTTCTAACGTTAATAGTTGAGAAGGTGAGGGTAATAGGTATGATTAAAAATAAAAAAATAAAAACACAGATGGGGTTACAAAATTTTAAGAGAACATTATTTAAAAAAAAACAAGGCAGTCGCTAAGGTATTTCTCGAGAGCGTATTTCTTCCTTTACCTCAGCAAAAGGGGCAGAGCTAAAACACTGGTCGTCTGTCAGGGGCACTTGAGGTGGTGATCGCTCACGCAACCTTAAATTCATAGTGTTTCTGCTTTTTGGCGTTGATTGCAGTACTATGTTTAAAAAGGAGAGTTCATTTGGTGAATCCGAGGGGAAGACCCTGGTCTCCCCCACCTCGCTATCTGGGCTCCCGGGCCTTCCCCTCTTCTCCGTGGACAGGGGAGACTCAGAGGACCGTTGAGATGCAAGCCTTTTATTATTTTGAGCACAAGTGATCTGGGTGTCTTCACTGTCAGCCTCATGTGGACTGACTTCGCTTGACTCGCTTGTGGGCATTTCTTGCAGCATCTCACTTTCCTCTGAGCTCTCGATTGGTGGGGCCGGCCTGCTCGCCTCCCCTTGCCCCTCCTCACCTGTCCCCTCTCCACCAATGACAGGATTTGGAGGGAAATTTGAATTTTCTTTGGGACATTCAATTTGTTTGTCAGCTTCATTTCCATTTCCTTGTGCCATTTCTTTTCCAGCCTTCAGTTTGTTGGCAAATGATTTTGGACAATTTCTGTAGAGGTGGTTAGTTTCCCCACAAAGATTGCACTTTCTGCCATTGGTACATTCTTCAAAAGTATGCCCAATTACTCTACATTTCCTACAAATTGTTTTCTCACACGCTTCCGCCAGGTGTCCATGCTCACCACACTTGCGGCAGAGCTTGGGCTGGCCCTGGTAATGTATGTAGCCCCGGTTTTCACCCAAGACTATCATTGGTGGGAGATGTTTCAGGCCCTGAAAGCCCTGGGGGTCCTGCCATTGTTGGATGGGTACCCGCCAGGCACAGTTCCAGATGCCGTCTTCATCCCTCACCTTCACAGCCTGGCCTTTAACCGTGCAATATCTACCCAGCCAAAAACAAATGTCTTCTGCATTCACTGTCTCATTAAACATTCTGACAATAACTGTTTTAGCAGCATTATCAGTCAGTTTTTCAACATTGAACACAGAGAACTGGGCTTTCACATTTTCAAAACGAGTCCAAAATTCACGAAGGTTCACAGCAGAGGTGAAACTCACATCAAATCCCTTACTAAAGGGCAAAGTTATAATACAATTTAAATCCTCAGCTTTAAATTTCAGGGTTTGTTGGACAAGCTTTCTGGAGAAGTCCAGCCTGGACATCCACAGAGGATCACCACCATCCCTTTCCCGAAACATAAATCGGACACTGTGGTGCCTCCGCATGCCGGCATATGTAGCCGACATGTCGGAGACAACCACTTGGTCACAACTTCTCACGAATAAAAAAACAGTACACTCACCTTGGTCGTTCTCCTATAACACAAAGTTTAAACAACACAATAACAATACCCCTGCAATTGAGTTAGATTCACAGCCACAACAGGCATAGAATTATCTCTCAGCAGAGGCGATCGCAGTCTTAGCCAAAAGGCCGAGAAGCGATCCTGATAAGAACAGATACTACACTTGATCTTAGCCAAAAGGCCGAGAAGCGATGAAGAGGATAACTGACGGACTCAAGTACAGGCTTCTCGGTCTACCAACTCTCACAGTCGGTCATGTTACACCAAGCAGCGCTGCTCTTATGGACACTGAGACGGAGGAAACCTTGTCTGCTGACTTAACCATTCATTATTCACAAGCCTTCACATAAGCAGCTGCAGTCCAACAACTTTTGCAGTCTTCCTGCAGGATGAAAGACCAAGCGCCTGCTGCGGTCCCGGCCAGACTTGTGAAGAAAGCCAGAAGACCATAGTCAAGTCTTGCTCATTTGTGTTAATTGGTTTCAAGACCATCGCTCTTAATTATTGACATACAAGCCAGGGAAGAGCGCGAACGCAGTTCCCCACTATCAGAAATTATGCAGTCGAGATTCCCACATTTGGAGAATTCGCAATGGTCAATGCAGCCGCCAGTGCAATGGCTGCAACTCGCCCTGGGTGAACCACATTCTTGATCATGGTGTCACCCCTGCCAGGTAAGTATGCCTTCCTCAGCCTGGGCACGGGGTCTTGCTTTTTTCCACTCACCCTCTTGGATGACTGTGCCATTCGTACACTGGCGAATGCCTGGCCCAGCATGATGGGCCAGTTTCTCTCAGTGGATTAGAACGGCGTGTGTACTTCGCACAGGGCATTAGAGGAGGTCACAGGCACAACTGCGGAGCATGCAATAGCTGAATGAGCTCAAGTGTCAAGCCTCTGGAACGGGTTCGACTCACCGGGTTGGTGGACAGCAGAGTAGATGTGTGTCGGCTACGTCGCCTGCTTCCCAATTTGACGACATGGTTGCTTCCGCCACACCTACTTGTGCGCACGTGAGTATTGCCACAGCCCGTTTTCTCTGTCTAGATTAGCATTTTCGTTGACCAGCGGAGGTGGTGCACCGCTCCTGGATATACTGCAATACCAGGATGATGCACGGAATGGGCAAAGCAAGCTCTGAATCCCATCTCCCTGTTCAAAAAAGCAATTTAATATGAAGTCTCCAGATAGGAGACATATCAGATATTAAACTGATAAGAACAGATACTACACTTGATCTTAGCCAAAAGGCCGAGAAGCGATGAAGAGGATAACTGACGGACTCAAGTACAGGCTTCTCGGTCTACCTACTCTCACAGTCGGTTATGTTACACCAAGCAGCGTTGCTCTTATGGACACTGAGACGGAGGAAACCTTGTCTGCTGACTTAACCATTCATTATTCACAAGCCTTCACATAAGCAGCTGCAGTCCAACAACTTTTGCAGTCTTCCTGCAGGATGAAAGGCCAAGCGCCTGCTGCGGTCCCGGCCAGACTTGTGAAGAAAGCCAGAAGACCATAGTCAAGTCTTGCTCATTTGTGTTAATTGGTTTCAAGACTATCACTCTTAATTATTGACATACAAGCCAGGGAAGAGCGCGAACGCAGTTCCCCACTATCAGAAATTATGCAGTCGAGATTCCCACATTTGGAGAATTCGCAATGGTCAATGCAGCCGCCAGTGCAATGGCTGCACCTCGCCCTGGGTGAACCACATTCTTGATCATGGTGTCACCCCTGCCAGGTAAGTATGCCTTCCTCAGCCTGGACACGGGGTCTTGCTTTTTTCCACTCACCCTCTTGAATGACTGTGCCATTCGTACACTGGCGAATGCCTGGCCCAGCATGATGGGCCAGTTTCTCTCAGTGGATTAGAACGGCGTGTGTACTTCGCACAGGGCGTTAGAGGAGGTCACAGGCACAACTGCGGAGCATGCAATAGCTGAATGAGCTCAAGTGTCAAGCCTCTGGAACGGGTTCGACTCACCGGGTTGGTGGACAGCAGAGTAGATGTGTGTCGGCAACGTCGCCTGCTTCCCAATTTGACGACATGGTTGCTTCCGCCACACCTACTTGTGCGCACGTGAGTATTGCCACAGCCCGTTTTCTCTGTCTAGATTAGCATTTTCGTTGACCAGCGGAGGTGGTGCACCGCTCCTGGATATACTGCAATACCAGGATGATGCACGGAATGGGCAAAGCAAGCTCTGAATCCCATCTCCCTGTTCAAAAAAGCAATTTAATATGAAGTCTACTGATAGGAGACATATCAGATATTAAACTGATAAGAACAGATACTACACTTGATCTTAGCCAAAAGGCCGAGAAGCGATGAAGAGGATAACTGACGGACTCAAGTACAGGCTTCTCAGTCTACCCACTCTCACAGTCGGTCATGTTACACCAAGCAGCGCTGCTCTTATGGACACTGAGACGGAGGAAACCTTGTCTGCTGACTTAACCATTCATTATTCACAAGCCTTCACATAAGCAGCTGCAGTCCAACAACTTTTGCAGTCTTCCTGCAGGATGAAAGGCCAAGCGCCTGCTGCGGTCCCGGCCAGACTTGTGAAGAAAGCCAGAAGACCATAGTCAAGTCTTGCTCATTTGTGTTAATTGGTTTCAAGACTATCGCTCTTAATTATTGACATACAAGCCAGGGAAGAGCACGAACGCAGTTCCCCACTATCAGAAATTATGCAGTCGAGATTCCCACATTTGGAGAATTCGCAATGGTCAATGCAGCCGCCAGTGCAATGGCTGCACCTCGCCCTGGGTGAACCACATTCTTGATCATGGTGTCACCCCTGCCAGGTAAGTATGCCTTCCTCAGCCTGGACACGGGGTCTTGCTTTTTTCCACTCACCCTCTTGAATGACTGTGCCATTCGTACACTGGCGAATGCCTGGCCCAGCATGATGGGCCAGTTTCTCTCAGTGGATTAGAACGGCGTGTGTACTTCGCACAGGGCGTTAGAGGAGGTCACAGGCACAACTGCGGAGCATGCAATAGCTGAATGAGCTCAAGTGTCAAGCCTCTGGAACGGGTTCGACTCACCGGGTTGGTGGACAGCAGAGTAGATGTGTGTCGGCAACGTCGCCTGCTTCCCAATTTGACGACATGGTTGCTTCCGCCACACCTACTTGTGCGCACGTGAGTATTGCCACAGCCCGTTTTCTCTGTCTAGATTAGCATTTTCGTTGACCAGCGGAGGTGGTGCACCGCTCCTGGAAATACTGCAATACCAGGATGATGCGCAGAATGGGCAAAGTAAGCTCTGAATCCCATCTCCCTGTTCAAAAAAGCAATTTAATATGAAGTCTCCAGATAGGAGACATATCAGATATTAAACTGATAAGAACAGATACTACACTTGATCTTAGCCAAAAGGCCGAGAAGCGATGAAGAGGATAACTGACGGACTCAAGTACAGGCTTCTCGGTCTACCAACTCTCACAGTCGGTCATGTTACACCAAGCAGCGCTGCTCTTATGGACACTGAGACGGAGGAAACCTTGTCTGCTGACTTAACCATTCATTATTCACAAGCCTTCACATAAGCAGCTGCAGTCCAACAACTTTTGCAGTCTTCCTGCAGGATGAAAGACCAAGCGCCTGCTGCGGTCCCGGCCAGACTTGTGAAGAAAGCCAGAAGACCATAGTCAAGTCTTGCTCATTTGTGTTAATTGGTTTCAAGACTATCGCTCTTAATTTTTGACATACAAGCCAGGGAAGAGCGCGAACGCAGTTCCCCACTATCAGAAATTATGCAGTCGAGATTCCCACATTTGGAGAATTCGCAAGGGTCAATGCAGCCGCCAGTGCAATGGCTGCACCTCTCCCTGGGTGAACCACATTCTTGATCATGGTGTCACCCCTGCCAGGTAAGTATGCCTTCCTCAGCCTGGACACGGGGTCTTGCTTTTTTCCACTCACCCTCTTGAATGACTGTGCCATTCGTACACTGGCGAATGCCTGGCCCAGCATGATGGGCCAGTTTCTCTCAGTGGATTAGAACGGCGTGTGTACTTCGCACAGGGCGTTAGAGGAGGTCACAGGCACAACTGCGGAGCATGCAATAGCTGAATGAGCTCAAGTGTCAAGCCTCTGGAACGGGTTCGACTCACCGGGTTGGTGAACAGCAGAGTAGATGTGTGTCGGCTACGTCGCCTGCTTCCCAATTTGACGACATGGTTGCTTCCGCCACACCTACTTGTGTGCACGTGAGTATTGCCACAGCCCGTTTTCTCTGTCTAGATTAGCATTTTCGTTGACCAGCGGAGGTGGTGCACCGCTCCTGGAAATACTGCAATACCAGGATGATGCGCAGAATGGGCAAAGTAAGCTCTGAATCCCATCTCCCTGTTCAAAAAAGCAATTTAATATGAAGTCTCCAGATAGGAGACATATCAGATATTAAACTGATAAGAACAGATACTACACTTGATCTTAGCCAAAAGGCCGAGAAGCGATGAAGAGGATAACTGACGGACTCAAGTACAGGCTTCTCGGTCTACCAACTCTCACAGTCGGTCATGTTACACCAAGCAGCGCTGCTCTTATGGACACTGAGACGGAGGAAACCTTGTCTGCTGACTTAACCATTCATTATTCACAAGCCTTCACATAAGCAGCTGCAGTCCAACAACTTTTGCAGTCTTCCTGCAGGATGAAAGACTGCTGCGGTCCCGGCCAGACTTGTGAAGAAAGCCAGAAGACCATAGTCAAGTCTTGCTCATTTGTGTTAATTGGTTTCAAGACTATCGCTCTTAATTATTGACATACAAGCCAGGGAAGAGCGCGAACGCAGTTCCCCACTATCAGAAATTATGCAGTCGAGATTCCCACATTTGGAGAATTCGCAATGGTCAATGCAGCCGCCAGTGCAATGGCTGCAACTCGCCCTGGGTGAACCACATTCTTGATCATGGTGTCACCCCTGCCAGGTAAGTATGACTTCCTCAGCCTGGGCACGGGGTCTTGCTTTTTTCCACTCACCCTCTTGGATGACTGTGCCATTCGTACACTGGCGAATGCCTGGCCCAGCATGATGGGCCAGTTTCTCTCAGTGGATTAGAACGGCGTGTGTACTTCGCACAGGGGCACAACTGCGGAGCATGCAATAGCTGAATGAGCTCAAGTGTCAAGCCTCTGGAACGGGTTCGACTCACCGGATTGGTGGACAGCAGAGTAGATGTGTGTCGGCTACGTCGCCTGCTTCCCAATTTGACGACATGGTTGCTTCCGCCACACCTACTTGTGCGCACGTGAGTATTGCCACAGCCCGTTTTCTCTGTCTAGATTAGCATTTTCGTTGACCAGCGGAGGTGGTGCACCGCTCCTGGATTTACTGCAATACCAGGATGATGCGCGGAATGGGCAAAGCAAGCTCTGAATCCCATCTCCCTGTTCAAAAAAGCAATTTAATATGAAGTCTCCTGATAGGAGACATATCAGATATTAAACTGATAAGAACAGATACTACACTTGATCTTAGCCAAAAGGCCGAGAAGCGATGAAGAGGATAACTGACGGACTCAAGTACAGGCTTCTCGGTCTACCTACTCTCACAGTCGGTTATGTTACACCAAGCAGCGTTGCTCTTATGGACACTGAGACGGAGGAAACCTTGTCTGCTGACTTAACCATTCATTATTCACAAGCCTTCACATAAGCAGCTGCAGTCCAACAACTTTTGCAGTCTTCCTGCAGGATGAAAGGCCAAGCGCCTGCTGCGGTCCCGGCCAGACTTGTGAAGAAAGCCAGAAGACCATAGTCAAGTCTTGCTCATTTGTGTTAATTGGTTTCAAGACTATCGCTCTTAATTATTGACATACAAGCCAGGGAAGAGCGCGAACGCAGTTCCCCACTACCAGAAATTATGCAGTCGAGATTCCCACATTTGGAGAATTCGCAAGGGTCAATGCAGCCGCTAGTGCAATGGCTGCACCTCGCCCTGGTTGAACCACATTCTTGATCATGGTGTCACCCCTGCCAGGTAAGTATGCCTTCCTCAGCCTGGACACGGGGTCTTGCTTTTTTCCACTCACCCTCTTGAATGACTGTGCCATTCGTACACTGGCGAATGCCTGGCCCAGCATGATGGGCCAGTTTCTCTCAGTGGATTAGAACGGCGTGTGTACTTCGCACAGGGCGTTAGAGGAGGTCACAGGCACAACTGCGGAGCATGCAATAGCTGAATGAGCTCAAGTGTCAAGCCTCTGGAACGGGTTCGACTCACCGGGTTCGTGGACAGCAGAGTAGATGTGTGTCGGCTACGTCGCCTGCTTCCCAATTTGACGACATGGTTGCTTCCGCCACACCTACTTGTGCGCACGTGAGTATTGCCACAGCCCGTTTTCTCTGTCTAGATTAGCATTTTCGTTGACCAGCGGAGGTGGTGCACCGCTCCTGGAAATACTGCAATACCAGAATGATGCGCAGAATGGGCAAAGTAAGCTCTGAATCCCATCTCCCTGTTCAAAAAAGCAATTTAATATGAAGTCTCCAGATAGGAGACATATCAGATATTAAACTGATAAGAACAGATACTACACTTGATCTTAGCCAAAAGGCCGAGAAGCGATGAAGAGGATAACTGACGGACTCAAGTACAGGCTTCTCGGTCTACCAACTCTCACAGTCGGTCATGTTACACCAAGCAGCGCTGCTCTTATGGACACTGAGACGGAGGAAACCTTGTCTGCTGACTTAACCATTCATTATTCACAAGCCTTCACATAAGCAGCTGCAGTCCAACAACTTTTGCAGTCTTCCTGCAGGATGAAAGACCAAGCGCCTGCTGCGGTCCCGGCCAGACTTGTGAAGAAAGCCAGAAGACCATAGTCAAGTCTTGCTCATTTGTGTTAATTGGTTTCAAGACCATCGCTCTTAATTATTGACATACAAGCCAGGGAAGAGCGCGAACGCAGTTCCCCACTATCAGAAATTATGCAGTCGAGATTCCCACATTTGGAGAATTCGCAATGGTCAATGCAGCCGCCAGTGCAATGGCTGCACCTCGCCCTGGGTGAACCACATTCTTGATCATGGTGTCACCCCTGCCAGGTAAGTATGACTTCCTCAGCCTGGGCACGGGGTCTTGCTTTTTTCCACTCACCCTCTTGGATGACTGTGCCATTCGTACACTGGCGAATGCCTGGCCCAGCATGATGGGCCAGTTTCTCTCAGTGGATTAGAACGGCGTGTGTACTTCGCACAGGGGCACAACTGCGGAGCATGCAATAGCTGAATGAGCTCAAGTGTCAAGCCTCTGGAACGGGTTCGACTCACCGGATTGGTGGACAGCAGAGTAGATGTGTGTCGGCTACGTCGCCTGCTTCCCAATTTGACGACATGGTTGCTTCCGCTACACCTACTTGTGCGCACGTGAGTATTGCCACAGCCCGTTTTCTCTGTCTAGATTAGCATTTTCGTTGACCAGCGGAGGTGGTGCACCGCTCCTGGATATACTGCAATACCAGGATGATGCGCGGAATGGGCAAAGCAAGCTCTGAATCCCATCTCCCTGTTCAAAAAAGCAATTTAATATGAAGTCTCCTGATAGGAGACATATCAGATATTAAACTGATAAGAACAGATACTACACTTGATCTTAGCCAAAAGGCCGAGAAGCGATGAAGAGGATAACTGACGGACTCAAGTACAGGCTTCTCAGTCTACCCACTCTCACAGTCGGTCATGTTACACCAAGCAGCGCTGCTCTTATGGACACTGAGACGGAGGAAACCTTGTCTGCTGACTTAACCATTCATTATTCACAAGCCTTCACATAAGCAGCTGCAGTCCAACAACTTTTGCAGTCTTCCTGCAGGATGAAAGACCAAGCGCCTGCTGCGGTCCCGGCCAGACTTGTGAAGAAAGCCAGAAGACCATAGTCAAGTCTTGCTCATTTGTGTTAATTGGTTTCAAGACTATCGCTCTTAATTTTTGACATACAAGCCAGGGAAGAGCGCGAACGCAGTTCCCCACTATCAGAAATTATGCAGTCGAGATTCCCACATTTGGAGAATTCGCAAGGGTCAATGCAGCCGCCAGTGCAATGGCTGCACCTCTCCCTGGGTGAACCACATTCTTGATCATGGTGTCACCCCTGCCAGGTAAGTATGCCTTCCTCAGCCTGGACACGGGGTCTTGCTTTTTTCCACTCACCCTCTTGAATGACTGTGCCATTCGTACACTGGCGAATGCCTGGCCCAGCATGATGGGCCAGTTTCTCTCAGTGGATTAGAACGGCGTGTGTACTTCGCACAGGGCGTTAGAGGAGGTCACAGGCACAACTGCGGAGCATGCAATAGCTGAATGAGCTCAAGTGTCA
The DNA here is from genome assembly GCF_054856555.1 of Leptonotus elevatus. NCBI lineage: Eukaryota > Metazoa > Chordata > Actinopteri > Syngnathiformes > Syngnathidae > Leptonotus > Leptonotus elevatus. The sequence continues at coordinate 23,739 of NW_028233732.1, forward strand.
AGCCTCTGGAACGGGTTCGACTCACCGGGTTGGTGGACAGCAGAGTAGATGTGTGTCGGCTACTTCGCCTGCTTCCCAATTTGACGACATGGTTGCTTCCGCCACACCTACTTGTGTGCACGTGAGTATTGCCACAGCCCGTTTTCTCTGTCTAGATTAGCATTTTCGTTGACCAGCGGAGGTGGTGCACCGCTCCTGGAAATACTGCAATACCAGGATGATGCGCAGAATGGGCAAAGTAAGCTCTGAATCCCATCTCCCTGTTCAAAAAAGCAATTTAATATGAAGTCTCCAGATAGGAGACATATCAGATATTAAACTGATAAGAACAGATACTACACTTGATCTTAGCCAAAAGGCCGAGAAGCGATGAAGAGGATAACTGACGGACTCAAGTACAGGCTTCTCGGTCTACCAACTCTCACAGTCGGTCATGTTACACCAAGCAGCGCTGCTCTTATGGACACTGAGACGGAGGAAACCTTGTCTGCTGACTTAACCATTCATTATTCACAAGCCTTCACATAAGCAGCTGCAGTCCAACAACTTTTGCAGTCTTCCTGCAGGATGAAAGACCAAGCGCCTGCTGCGGTCCCGGCCAGACTTGTGAAGAAAGCCAGAAGACCATAGTCAAGTCTTGCTCATTTGTGTTAATTGGTTTCAAGACTATCGCTCTTAATTATTGACATACAAGCCAGGGAAGAGCGCGAACGCAGTTCCCCACTATCAGAAATTATGCAGTCGAGATTCCCACATTTGGAGAATTCGCAATGGTCAATGCAGCCGCCAGTGCAATGGCTGCAACTCGCCCTGGGTGAACCACATTCTTGATCATGGTGTCACCCCTGCCAGGTAAGTATGACTTCCTCAGCCTGGGCACGGGGTCTTGCTTTTTTCCACTCACCCTCTTGGATGACTGTGCCATTCGTACACTGGCGAATGCCTGGCCCAGCATGATGGGCCAGTTTCTCTCAGTGGATTAGAACGGCGTGTGTACTTCGCACAGGGGCACAACTGCGGAGCATGCAATAGCTGAATGAGCTCAAGTGTCAAGCCTCTGGAACGGGTTCGACTCACCGGATTGGTGGACAGCAGAGTAGATGTGTGTCGGCTACGTCGCCTGCTTCCCAATTTGACGACATGGTTGCTTCCGCCACACCTACTTGTGCGCACGTGAGTATTGCCACAGCCCGTTTTCTCTGTCTAGATTAGCATTTTCGTTGACCAGCGGAGGTGGTGCACCGCTCCTGGATTTACTGCAATACCAGGATGATGCGCGGAATGGGCAAAGCAAGCTCTGAATCCCATCTCCCTGTTCAAAAAAGCAATTTAATATGAAGTCTCCTGATAGGAGACATATCAGATATTAAACTGATAAGAACAGATACTACACTTGATCTTAGCCAAAAGGCCGAGAAGCGATGAAGAGGATAACTGACGGACTCAAGTACAGGCTTCTCGGTCTACCTACTCTCACAGTCGGTTATGTTACACCAAGCAGCGTTGCTCTTATGGACACTGAGACGGAGGAAACCTTGTCTGCTGACTTAACCATTCATTATTCACAAGCCTTCACATAAGCAGCTGCAGTCCAACAACTTTTGCAGTCTTCCTGCAGGATGAAAGGCCAAGCGCCTGCTGCGGTCCCGGCCAGACTTGTGAAGAAAGCCAGAAGACCATAGTCAAGTCTTGCTCATTTGTGTTAATTGGTTTCAAGACTATCGCTCTTAATTATTGACATACAAGCCAGGGAAGAGCGCGAACGCAGTTCCCCACTACCAGAAATTATGCAGTCGAGATTCCCACATTTGGAGAATTCGCAAGGGTCAATGCAGCCGCTAGTGCAATGGCTGCACCTCGCCCTGGTTGAACCACATTCTTGATCATGGTGTCACCCCTGCCAGGTAAGTATGCCTTCCTCAGCCTGGACACGGGGTCTTGCTTTTTTCCACTCACCCTCTTGAATGACTGTGCCATTCGTACACTGGCGAATGCCTGGCCCAGCATGATGGGCCAGTTTCTCTCAGTGGATTAGAACGGCGTGTGTACTTCGCACAGGGGCACAACTGCGGAGCATGCAATAGCTGAATGAGCTCAAGTGTCAAGCCTCTGGAACGGGTTCGACTCACCGGATTGGTGGACAGCAGAGTAGATGTGTGTCGGCTACGTCGCCTGCTTCCCAATTTGACGACATGGTTGCTTCCGCCACACCTACTTGTGCGCACGTGAGTATTGCCACAGCCCGTTTTCTCTGTCTAGATTAGCATTTTCGTTGACCAGCGGAGGTGGTGCACCGCTCCTGGATATACTGCAATACCAGGATGATGCGCGGAATGGGCAAAGCAAGCTCTGAATCCCATCTCCCTGTTCAAAAAAGCAATTTAATATGAAGTCTCCTGATAGGAGACATATCAGATATTAAACTGATAAGAACAGATACTACACTTGATCTTAGCCAAAAGGCCGAGAAGCGATGAAGAGGATAACTGACGGACTTAAGTACAGGCTTCTCAGTCTACCCACTCTCACAGTCGGTCATGTTACACCAAGCAGCGCTGCTCTTATGGACACTGAGACGGAGGAAACCTTGTCTGCTGACTTAACCATTCATTATTCACAAGCCTTCACATAAGCAGCTGCAGTCCAACAACTTTTGCAGTCTTCCTGCAGGATGAAAGACCAAGCGCCTGCTGCGGTCCCGGCCAGACTTGTGAAGAAAGCCAGAAGACCATAGTCAAGTCTTGCTCATTTGTGTTAATTGGTTTCAAGACTATCGCTCTTAATTTTTGACATACAAGCCAGGGAAGAGCGCGAACGCAGTTCCCCACTATCAGAAATTATGCAGTCGAGATTCCCACATTTGGAGAATTCGCAAGGGTCAATGCAGCCGCCAGTGCAATGGCTGCACCTCGCCCTGGGTGAACCACATTCTTGATCATGGTGTCACCCCTGCCAGGTAAGTATGCCTTCCTCAGCCTGAACACGGGGTCTTGCTTTTTTCCACTCACCCTCTTGAATGACTGTGCCATTCGTACACTGGCGAATGCCTGGCCCAGCATGATGGGCCAGTTTCTCTCAGTGGATTAGAACGGCGTGTGTACTTCGCACAGGGCGTTAGAGGAGGTCACAGGCACAACTGCGGAGCATGCAATAGCTGAATGAGCTCAAGTGTCAAGCCTCTGGAACGGGTTCGACTCACCGGGTTGGTGGACAGCAGAGTAGATGTGTGTCGGCTACGTCGCCTGCTTCCCAATTTGACGACATGGTTGCTTCCGCCACACCTACTTGTGCGCACGTGAGTATTGCCACAGCCCGTTTTCTCTGTCTAGATTAGCATTTTCGTTGACCAGCGGAGGTGGTGCACCGCTCCTGGAAATACTGCAATAACAAGATGATGCGCGGAATGGGCAAAGCAAGCTCTGAATCCCATCTCCCTGTTCAAAAAAGCAATTTAATATGAAGTCTCCAGATAGGAGACATATCAGATATTAAACTGATAAGAACAGATACTACACTTGATCTTAGCCAAAAGGCCGAGAAGCGATGAAGAGGATAACTGACGGACTCAAGTACAGGCTTCTCGGTCTACCCACTCTCACAGTCGGTTATGTTACACCAAGCAGCGTTGCTCTTATGGACACTGAGACGGAGGAAACCTTGTCTGCTGACTTAACCATTCATTATTCACAAGCCTTCACATAAGCAGCTGCAGTCCAACAACTTTTGCAGTCTTCCTGCAGGATGAAAGGCCAAGCGCCTGCTGCGGTCCCGGCCAGACTTGTGAAGAAAGCCAGAAGACCATAGTCAAGTCTTGCTCATTTGTGTTAATTGGTTTCAAGACTATCGCTCTTAATTATTGACATACAAGCCAGGGAAGAGCACGAACGCAGTTCCCCACTATCAGAAATTATGCAGTCGAGATTCCCACATTTGGAGAATTCGCAATGGTCAATGCAGCCCCCAGTGCAATGGCTGCACCTCGCCCTGGGTGAACCACATTCTTGATCATGGTGTCACCCCTGCCAGGTAAGTATGCCTTCCTCAGCCTGGACACGGGGTCTTGCTTTTTTCCACTCACCCTCTTGAATGACTGTGCCATTCGTACACTGGCGAATGCCTGGCCCAGCATGATGGGCCAGTTTCTCTCAGTGGATTAGAACGGCGTGTGTACTTCGCACAGGGCGTTAGAGGAGGTCACAGGCACAACTGCGGAGCATGCAATAGCTGAATGAGCTCAAGTGTCAAGCCTCTGGAACGGGTTCGACTCACCGGATTGGTGGACAGCAGAGTAGATGTGTGTCGGCTACGTCGCCTGCTTCCCAATTTGACGACATGGTTGCTTCCGCCACACCTACTTGTGCGCACGTGAGTATTGCCACAGCCCGTTTTCTCTGTCTAGATTAGCATTTTCGTTGACCAGCGGAGGTGGTGCACCGCTCCTGGATATACTGCAATACCAGGATGATGCGCGGAATGGGCAAAGCAAGCTCTGAATCCCATCTCCCTGTTCAAAAAAGCAATTTAATATGAAGTCTCCTGATAGGAGACATATCAGATATTAAACTGATAAGAACAGATACTACACTTGATCTTAGCCAAAAGGCCGAGAAGCGATGAAGAGGATAACTGACGGACTCAAGTACAGGCTTCTCAGTCTACCCACTCTCACAGTCGGTCATGTTACACCAAGCAGCGTTGCTCTTATGGACACTGAGACGGAGGAAACCTTGTCTGCTGACTTAACCATTCATTATTCACAAGCCTTCACATAAGCAGCTGCAGTCCAACAACTTTTGCAGTCTTCCTGCAGGATGAAAGGCCAAGCGCCTGCTGCGGTCCCGGCCAGACTTGTGAAGAAAGCCAGAAGACCATAGTCAAGTCTTGCTCATTTGTGTTAATTGGTTTCAAGACTATCGCTCTTAATTATTGACATACAAGCCAGGGAAGAGCACGAACGCAGTTCCCCACTATCAGAAATTATGCAGTCGAGATTCCCACATTTGGAGAATTCGCAATGGTCAATGCAGCCGCCAGTGCAATGGCTGCACCTCGCCCTGGGTGAACCACATTCTTGATCATGGTGTCACCCCTGCCAGGTAAGTATGCCTTCCTCAGCCTGGACACGGGGTCTTGCTTTTTTCCACTTACCCTCTTGAATGACTGTGCCATTCGTACACCGGCGAATGCCTGGCCCAGCATGATGGGCCAGTTTCTCTCAGTGGATTAGAACGGCGTGTGTACTTCGCACAGGGCGTTAGAGGAGGTCACAGGCACAACTGCGGAGCATGCAATAGCTGAATGAGCTCAAGTGTCAAGCCTCTGGAACGGGTTCGACTCACCGGGTTGGTGGACAGCAGAGTAGATGTGTGTCGGCAACGTCGCCTGCTTCCCAATTTGACGACATGGTTGCTTCCGCCACACCTACTTGTGCGCACGTGAGTATTGCCACAGCCCGTTTTCTCTGTCTAGATTAGCATTTTCATTGACCAGCGGAGGTGGTGCACCGCTCCTGGAAATACTGCAATAACAAGATGATGCGCGGAATGGGCAAAGCAAGCTCTGAATCCCATCTCCCTGTTCAAAAAAGCAATTTAATATGAAGTCTCCAGAATAGGAGACATATCAGATATTAAACTGATAAGAACAGATACTACACTTGATCTTAGCCAAAAGGCTGAGAAGCGATGAAGAGGATAACTGACGGACTCAAGTACAGGCTTCTCGGTCTACCCACTCTCACAGTCAGTCATGTTACACCAAGCAGCGCTGCTCTTATGGACACTGAGACGGAGGAAACCTTGTCTGCTGACTTAACCATTCATTATTCACAAGCCTTCACATAAGCAGCTGCAGTCCAACAACTTTTGCAGTCTTCCTGCAGGATGAAAGGCCAAGCGCCTGCTGCGGTCCCGGCCAGACTTGTGAAGAAAGCCAGAAGACCATAGTCAAGTCTTGCTCATTTGTGTTAATTGGTTTCAAGACTATCGCTCTTAATTATTGACATACAAGCCAGGGAAGAGCACGAACGCAGTTCCCCACTATCAGAAATTATACAGTCGAGATTCCCACATTTGGAGAATTCGCAATGGTCAATGCAGCCGCCAGTGCAATGGCTGCACCTCGCCCTGGGTGAACCACATTCTTGATCATGGTGTCACCCCTGCCAGGTAAGTATGCCTTCCTCAGCCTGGACACGGGGTCTTGCTTTTTTCCACTCACCCTCTTGAATGACTGTGCCATTCGTACACTGGCGAATGCCTGGCCCAGCATGATGGGCCAGTTTCTCTCAGTGGATTAGAACGGCGTGTGTACTTCGCACAGGGCGTTAGAGGAGGTCACAGGCACAACTGCGGAGCATGCAATAGCTGAATGAGCTCAAGTGTCAAGCCTCTGGAACGGGTTCGACTCACCGGGTTGGTGGACAGCAGAGTAGATGTGTGTCGGCAACGTCGCCTGCTTCCCAATTTGACGACATGGTTGCTTCCGCCACACCTACTTGTGCGCACATGAGTATTGCCACAGCCCGTTTTCTCTGTCTAGATTAGCATTTTCATTGACCAGCGGAGGTGGTGCACCGCTCCTGGAAATACTGCAATACCAGGATGATGCGCAGAATGGGCAAAGTAAGCTCTGAATCCCATCTCCCTGTTCAAAAAAGCAATTTAATATGAAGTCTCCAGATAGGAGACATATCAGATATTAAACTGATAAGAACAGATACTACACTTGATCTTAGCCAAAAGGCCGAGAAGCGATGAAGAGGATAACTGACGGACTCAAGTACAGGCTTCTCGGTCTACCAACTCTCACAGTCGGTCATGTTACACCAAGCAGCGCTGCTCTTATGGACACTGAGACGGAGGAAACCTTGTGTGCTGACTTAACCATTCATTATTCACAAGCCTTCACATAAGCAGCTGCAGTCCAACAACTTTTGCAGTCTTCCTGCAGGATGAAAGACCAAGCGCCTGCTGCGGTCCCGGCCAGACTTGTGAAGAAAGCCAGAAGACCATAGTCAAGTCTTGCTCATTTGTGTTAATTGGTTTCAAGACTATCGCTCTTAATTATTGACATACAAGCCAGGGAAGAGCGCGAACGCAGTTCCCCACTATCAGAAATTATGCAGTCGAGATTCCCACATTTGGAGAATTCGCAATGGTCAATGCAGCCGCCAGTGCAATGGCTGCACCTCGCCCTGGGTGAACCACATTCTTGATCATGGTGTCACCCCTGCCAGGTAAGTATGCCTTCCTCAGCCTGGGCACGGGGTCTTGCTTTTTTCCACTCACCCTCTTGGATGACTGTGCTATTCGTACACTGGCGAATGCCTGGCCCAGCATGATGGGCCAGTTTCTCTCAGTGGATTAGAACGGCGTGTGTACTTCGCACAGGGCATTAGAGGAGGTCACAGGCACAACTGCGGAGCATGCAATAGCTGAATGAGCTCAAGTGTCAAGCCTCTGGAACGGGTTCGACTCACCGGATTGGTGGACAGCAGAGTAGATGTGTGTCGGCTACGTCGCCTGCTTCCCAATTTGACGACATGGTTGCTTCCGCCACACCTACTTGTGCGCACGTGAGTATTGCCACAGCCCGTTTTCTCTGTCTAGATTAGCATTTTCGTTGACCAGCGGAGGTGGTGCACCGCTCCTGGATATACTGCAATACCAGGATGATGCGCGGAATGGGCAAAGCAAGCTCTGAATCCCATCTCCCTGTTCAAAAAAGCAATTTAATATGAAGTCTCCTGATAGGAGACATATCAGATATTAAACTGATAAGAACAGATACTACACTTGATCTTAGCCAAAAGGCCGAGAAGCGATGAATAGGATAACTGACGGACTCAAGTACAGGCTTCTCAGTCTACCCACTCTCACAGTCGGTCATGTTACACCAAGCAGCGCTGCTCTTATGGACACTGAGACGGAGGAAACCTTGTCTGCTGACTTAACCATTCATTATTCACAAGCCTTCACATAAGCAGCTGCAGTCCAACAACTTTTGCAGTCTTCCTGCAGGATGAAAGACCAAGCGCCTGCTGCGGTCCCGGCCAGACTTGTGAAGAAAGCCAGAAGACCATAGTCAAGTCTTGCTCATTTGTGTTAATTGGTTTCAAGACTATCGCTCTTAATTTTTGACATACAAGCCAGGGAAGAGCGCGAACGCAGTTCCCCACTATCAGAAATTATGCAGTCGAGATTCCCACATTTGGAGAATTCGCAAGGGTCAATGCAGCCGCCAGTGCAATGGCTGCACCTCGCCCTGGGTGAACCACATTCTTGATCATGGTGTCACCCCTGCCAGGTAAGTATGCCTTCCTCAGCCTGGACACGGGGTCTTGCTTTTTTCCACTCACCCTCTTGAATGACTGTGCCATTCGTACACTGGCGAATGCCTGGCCCAGCATGATGGGCCAGTTTCTCTCAGTGGATTAGAACGGCGTGTGTACTTCGCACAGGGCGTTAGAGGAGGTCACAGGCACAACTGCGGAGCATGCAATAGCTGAATGAGCTCAAGTGTCAAGCCTCTGGAACGGGTTCGACTCACCGGGTTGGTGGACAGCAGAGTAGATGTGTGTCGGCTACGTCGCCTGCTTCCCAATTTGACGACATGGTTGCTTCCGCCACACCTACTTGTGCGCACGTGAGTATTGCCACAGCCCGTTTTCTCTGTCTAGATTAGCATTTTCGTTGACCAGCGGAGGTGGTGCACCGCTCCTGGAAATACTGTAATAACAAGATGATGCGCGGAATGGGCAAAGCAAGCTCTGAATCCCATCTCCCTGTTCAAAAAAGCAATTTAATATGAAGTCTCCAGATAGGAGACATATCAGATATTAAACTGATAAGAACAGATACTACACTTGATCTTAGCCAAAAGGCCGAGAAGCGATGAAGAGGATAACTGACGGACTCAAGTACAGGCTTCTCAGTCTACCCACTCTCACAGTCGGTCATGTTACACCAAGCAGCGTTGCTCTTATGGACACTGAGACGGAGGAAACCTTGTCTGCTGACTTAACCATTCATTATTCACAAGCCTTCACATAAGCAGCTGCAGTCCAACAACTTTTGCAGTCTTCCTGCAGGATGAAAGGCCAAGCGCCTGCTGCGGTCCCGGCCAGACTTGTGAAGAAAGCCAGAAGACCATAGTCAAGTCTTGCTCATTTGTGTTAATTGGTTTCAAGACTATCGCTCTTAATTATTGACATACAAGCCAGGGAAGAGCACGAACGCAGTTCCCCACTATCAGAAATTATGCAGTCGAGATTCCCACATTTGGAGAATTCGCAATGGTCAATGCAGCCGCCAGTGCAATGGCTGCACCTCGCCCTGGGTGAACCACATTCTTGATCATGGTGTCACCCCTGCCAGGTAAGTATGCCTTCCTCAGCCTGGACACGGGGTCTTGCTTTTTTCCACTCACCCTCTTGAATGACTGTGCCATTCGTACACTGGCGAATGCCTGGCCCAGCATGATGGGCCAGTTTCTCTCAGTGGATTAGAACGGCGTGTGTACTTCGCACAGGGCGTTAGAGGAGGTCACAGGCACAACTGCGGAGCATGCAATAGCTGAATGAGCTCAAGTGTCAAGCCTCTGGAACGGGTTCGACTCACCGGGTTGGTGGACAGCAGAGTAGATGTGTGTCGGCAACGTCGCCTGCTTCCCAATTTGACGACATGGTTGCTTCCGCCACACCTACTTGTGCGCACGTGAGTATTGCCACAGCCCGTTTTCTCTGTCTAGATTAGCATTTTCATTGACCAGCGGAGGTGGTGCACCGCTCCTGGAAATACTGCAATACCAGGATGATGCGCAGAATGGGCAAAGTAAGCTCTGAATCCCATCTCCCTGTTCAAAAAAGCAATTTAATATGAAGTCTCCAGATAGGAGACATATCAGATATTAAACTGATAAGAACAGATACTACACTTGATCTTAGCCAAAAGGCCGAGAAGCGATGAAGAGGATAACTGTAGGACTCAAGTACAGGCTTCTCGGTCTACCAACTCTCACAGTCGGTCATGTTACACCAAGCAGCGCTGCTCTTATGGACACTGAGACGGAGGAAACCTTGTCTGCTGACTTAACCATTCATTATTCACAAGCCTTCACATAAGCAGCTGCAGTCCAACAACTTTTGCAGTCTTCCTGCAGGATGAAAGACCAAGCGCCTGCTGCGGTCCCGGCCAGACTTGTGAAGAAAGCCAGAAGACCATAGTCAAGTCTTGCTCATTTGTGTTAATTGGTTTCAAGACTATCGCTCTTAATTATTGACATACAAGCCAGGGAAGAGCGCGAACGCAGTTCCCCACTATCAGAAATTATGCAGTCGAGATTCCCACATTTGGAGAATTCGCAATGGTCAATGCAGCCGCCAGTGCAATGGCTGCACCTCGCCCTGGGTGAACCACATTCTTGATCATGGTGTCACCCCTGCCAGGTAAGTATGCCTTCCTCAGCCTGGGCACGGGGTCTTGCTTTTTTCCACTCACCCTCTTGGATGACTGTGCTATTCGTACACTGGCGAATGCCTGGCCCAGCATGATGGGCCAGTTTCTCTCAGTGGATTAGAACGGCGTGTGTACTTCGCACAGGGCGTTAGAGGAGGTCACAGGCACAACTGCGGAGCATGCAATAGCTGAATGAGCTCAAGTGTCAAGCCTCTGGAACGGGTTCGACTCACCGGATTGGTGGACAGCAGAGTAGATGTGTGTCGGCTACGTCGCCTGCTTCCCAATTTGACGACATGGTTGCTTCCGCCACACCTACTTGTGCGCACGTGAGTATTGCCACAGCCCGTTTTCTCTGTCTAGATTAGCATTTTCGTTGACCAGCGGAGGTGGTGCACCGCTCCTGGATATACTGCAATACCAGGATGATGCGCGGAATGGGCAAAGCAAGCTCTGAATCCCATCTCCCTGTTCAAAAAAGCAATTTAATATGAAGTCTCCTGATAGGAGACATATCAGATATTAAACTGATAAGAACAGATACTACACTTGATCTTAGCCAAAAGGCCGAGAAGCGATGAATAGGATAACTGACGGACTCAAGTACAGGCTTCTCAGTCTACCCACTCTCACAGTCGGTCATGTTACACCAAGCAGCGCTGCTCTTATGGACACTGAGACGGAGGAAACCTTGTCTGCTGACTTAACCATTCATTATTCACAAGCCTTCACATAAGCAGCTGCAGTCCAACAACTTTTGCAGTCTTCCTGCAGGATGAAAGACCAAGCGCCTGCTGCGGTCCCGGCCAGACTTGTGAAGAAAGCCAGAAGACCATAGTCAAGTCTTGCTCATTTGTGTTAATTGGTTTCAAGACTATCGCTCTTAATTTTTGACATACAAGCCAGGGAAGAGCGCGAACGCAGTTCCCCACTATCAGAAATTATGCAGTCGAGATTCCCACATTTGGAGAATTCGCAAGGGTCAATGCAGCCGCCAGTGCAATGGCTGCACCTCGCCCTGGGTGAACCACATTCTTGATCATGGTGTCACCCCTGCCAGGTAAGTATGCCTTCCTCAGCCTGGACACGGGGTCTTGCTTTTTTCCACTCACCCTCTTGAATGACTGTGCCATTCGTACACTGGCGAATGCCTGGCCCAGCATGATGGGCCAGTTTCTCTCAGTGGATTAGAACGGCGTGTGTACTTCGCACAGGGCGTTAGAGGAGGTCACAGGCACAACTGCGGAGCATGCAATAGCTGAATGAGCTCAAGTGTCAAGCCTCTGGAACGGGTTCGACTCACCGGGTTGGTGGACAGCAGAGTAGATGTGTGTCGGCTACGTCGCCTGCTTCCCAATTTGACGACATGGTTGCTTCCGCCACACCTACTTGTGCGCACGTGAGTATTGCCACAGCCCGTTTTCTCTGTCTAGATTAGCATTTTCGTTGACCAGCGGAGGTGGTGCACCGCTCCTGGAAATACTGCAATAACAAGATGATGCGCGGAATGGGCAAAGCAAGCTCTGAATCCCATCTCCCTGTTCAAAAAAGCAATTTAATATGAAGTCTCCAGATAGGAGACATATCAGATATTAAACTGATAAGAACAGATACTACACTTGATCTTAGCCAAAAGGCCGAGAAGCGATGAAGAGGATAACTGACGGACTCAAGTACAGGCTTCTCAGTCTACCCACTCTCACAGTCGGTCATGTTACACCAAGCAGCGTTGCTCTTATGGACACTGAGACGGAGGAAACCTTGTCTGCTGACTTAACCATTCATTATTCACAAGCCTTCACATAAGCAGCTGCAGTCCAACAACTTTTGCAGTCTTCCTGCAGGATGAAAGGCCAAGCGCCTGCTGCGGTCCCGGCCAGACTTGTGAAGAAAGCCAGAAGACCATAGTCAAGTCTTGCTCATTTGTGTTAATTGGTTTCAAGACTATCGCTCTTAATTATTGACATACAAGCCAGGGAAGAGCACGAACGCAGTTCCCCACTATCAGAAATTATGCAGTCGAGATTCCCACATTTGGAGAATTCGCAATGGTCAATGCAGCCGCCAGTGCAATGGCTGCACCTCGCCCTGGGTGAACCACATTCTTGATCATGGTGTCACCCCTGCCAGGTAAGTATGCCTTCCTCAGCCTGGACACGGGGTCTTGCTTTTTTCCACTCACCCTCTTGAATGACTGTGCCATTCGTACACTGGCGAATGCCTGGCCCAGCATGATGGGCCAGTTTCTCTCAGTGGATTAGAACGGCGTGTGTACTTCGCACAGGGCGTTAGAGGAGGTCACAGGCACAACTGCGGAGCATGCAATAGCTGAATGAGCTCAAGTGTCAAGCCTCTGGAACGGGTTCGACTCACCGGGTTGGTGGACAGCAGAGTAGATGTGTGTCGGCAACGTCGCCTGCTTCCCAATTTGACGACATGGTTGCTTCCGCCACACCTACTTGTGCGCACGTGAGTATTGCCACAGCCCGTTTTCTCTGTCTAGATTAGCATTTTCATTGACCAGCGGAGGTGGTGCACCGCTCCTGGAAATACTGCAATACCAGGATGATGCGCAGAATGGGCAAAGTAAGCTCTGAATCCCATCTCCCTGTTCAAAAAAGCAATTTAATATGAAGTCTCCAGATAGGAGACATATCAGATATTAAACTGATAAGAACAGATACTACACTTGATCTTAGCCAAAAGGCCAAGAAGCGATGAAGAGGATAACTGACGGACTCAAGTACAGGCTTCTCGGTCTACCAACTCTCACAGTCGGTCATGTTACACCAAGCAGCGCTGCTCTTATGGACACTGAGACGGAGGAAACCTTGTCTGCTGACTTAACCATTCATTATTCACAAGCCTTCACATAAGCAGCTGCAGTCCAACAACTTTTGCAGTCTTCCTGCAGGATGAAAGACCAAGCGCCTGCTGCGGTCCCGGCCAGACTTGTGAAGAAAGCCAGAAGACCATAGTCAAGTCTTGCTCATTTGTGTTAATTGGTTTCAAGACTATCGCTCTTAATTATTGACATACAAGCCAGGGAAGAGCGCGAACGCAGTTCCCCACTATCAGAAATTATGCAGTCGAGATTCCCACATTTGGAGAATTCGCAATGGTCAATGCAGCCGCCAGTGCAATGGCTGCACCTCGCCCTGGGTGAACCACATTCTTGATCATGGTGTCACCCCTGCCAGGTAAGTATGCCTTCCTCAGCCTGGGCACGGGGTCTTGCTTTTTTCCACTCACCCTCTTGGATGACTGTGCTATTCGTACACTGGCGAATGCCTGGCCCAGCATGATGGGCCAGTTTCTCTCAGTGGATTAGAACGGCGTGTGTACTTCGCACAGGGCATTAGAGGAGGTCACAGGCACAACTGCGGAGCATGCAATAGCTGAATGAGCTCAAGTGTCAAGCCTCTGGAACGGGTTCGACTCACCGGATTGGTGGACAGCAGAGTAGATGTGTGTCGGCTACGTCGCCTGCTTCCCAATTTGACGACATGGTTGCTTCCGCCACACCTACTTGTGCGCACGTGAGTATTGCCACAGCCCGTTTTCTCTGTCTAGATTAGCATTTTCGTTGACCAGCGGAGGTGGTGCACCGCTCCTGGATATACTGCAATACCAGGATGATGCGCGGAATGGGCAAAGCAAGCTCTGAATCCCATCTCCCTGTTCAAAAAAGCAATTTAATATGAAGTCTCCTGATAGGAGACATATCAGATATTAAACTGATAAGAACAGATACTACACTTGATCTTAGCCAAAAGGCCGAGAAGCGATGAAGAGGATAACTGACGGACTCAAGTACAGGCTTCTCAGTCTACCCACTCTCACAGTCGGTCATGTTACACCAAGCAGCGCTGCTCTTATGGACACTGAGACGGAGGAAACCTTGTCTGCTGACTTAACCATTCATTATTCACAAGCCTTCACATAAGCAGCTGCAGTCCAACAACTTTTGCAGTCTTCCTGCAGGATGAAAGACCAAGCGCCTGCTGCGGTCCCGGCCAGACTTGTGAAGAAAGCCAGAAGACCATAGTCAAGTCTTGCTCATTTGTGTTAATTGGTTTCAAGACTATCGCTCTTAATTTTTGACATACAAGCCAGGGAAGAGCGCGAACGCAGTTCCCCACTATCAGAAATTATGCAGTCGAGATTCCCACATTTGGAGAATTCGCAAGGGTCAATGCAGCCGCCAGTGCAATGGCTGCACCTCGCCCTGGGTGAACCACATTCTTGATCATGGTGTCACCCCTGCCAGGTAAGTATGCCTTCCTCAGCCTGGACACGGGGTCTTGCTTTTTTCCACTCACCCTCTTGAATGACTGTGCCATTCGTACACTGGCGAATGCCTGGCCCAGCATGATGGGCCAGTTTCTCTCAGTGGATTAGAACGGCGTGTGTACTTCGCACAGGGCGTTAGAGGAGGTCACAGGCACAACTGCGGAGCATGCAATAGCTGAATGAGCTCAAGTGTCAAGCCTCTGGAACGGGTTCGACTCACCGGGTTGGTGGACAGCAGAGTAGATGTGTGTCGGCTACGTCGCCTGCTTCCCAATTTGACGACATGGTTGCTTCCGCCACACCTACTTGTGCGCACGTGAGTATTGCCACAGCCCGTTTTCTCTGTCTAGATTAGCATTTTCGTTGACCAGCGGAGGTGGTGCACCGCTCCTGGAAATACTGCAATAACAAGATGATGCGCGGAATGGGCAAAGCAAGCTCTGAATCCCATCTCCCTGTTCAAAAAAGCAATTTAATATGAAGTCTCCAGATAGGAGACATATCAGATATTAAACTGATAAGAACAGATACTACACTTGATCTTAGCCAAAAGGCTGAGAAGCGATGAAGAGGATAACTGACGGACTCAAGTACAGGCTTCTCGGTCTACCCACTCTCACAGTCAGTCATGTTACACCAAGCAGCGCTGCTCTTATGGACACTGAGACGGAGGAAACCTTGTCTGCTGACTTAACCATTCATTATTCACAAGCCTTCACATAAGCAGCTGCAGTCCAACAACTTTTGCAGTCTTCCTGCAGGATGAAAGACCAAGCACCTGCTGCGGTCCCGGCCAGACTTGTGAAGAAAGCCAGAAGACCATAGTCAAGTCTTGCTCATTTGTGTTAATTGGTTTCAAGACTATCGCTCTTAATTATTGACATACAAGCCAGGGAAGAGCACGAACGCAGTTCCCCACTATCAGAAATTATGCAGTCGAGATTCCCACATTTGGAGAATTCGCAATGGTCAATGCAGCCGCCAGTGCAATGGCTGCACCTCGCCCTGGGTGAACCACATTCTTGATCATGGTGTCACCCCTGCCAGGTAAGTATGCCTTCCTCAGCCTGGACACGGGGTCTTGCTTTTTTCCACTCACCCTCTTGAATGACTGTGCCATTCGTACACTGGCGAATGCCTGGCCCAGCATGATGAGCCAGTTTCTCTCAGTGGATTAGAACGGCGTGTGTACTTCGCACAGGGCGTTAGAGGAGGTCACAGGCACAACTGCGGAGCATGCAATAGCTGAATGAGCTCAAGTGTCAAGCCTCTGGAACGGGTTCGACTCACCGGGTTGGTGGACAGCAGAGTAGATGTGTGTCGGCAACGTCGCCTGCTTCCCAATTTGACGACATGGTTGCTTCCGCCACACCTACTTGTGCGCACGTGAGTATTGCCACAGCCCGTTTTCTCTGTCTAGATTAGCATTTTCGTTGACCAGCGGAGGTGGTGCACCGCTCCTGGAAATACTGCAATAACAAGATGATGCGCGGAATGGGCAAATCAAGCTCTGAATCCCATCTCCCTGTTCAAAAAAGCAATTTAATATGAAGTCTCCAGATAGGAGACATATCAGATATTAAACTGATAAGAACAGATACTACACTTGATCTTAGCCAAAAGGCTGAGAAGCGATGAAGAGGATAACTGACGGACTCAAGTACAGGCTTCTCGGTCTACCCACTCTCACAGTCAGTCATGTTACACCAAGCAGCGCTGCTCTTATGGACACTGAGACGGAGGAAACCTTGTCTGCTGACTTAACCATTCATTATTCACAAGCCTTCACATAAGCAGCTGCAGTCCAACAACTTTTGCAGTCTTCCTGCAGGATGAAAGACCAAGCACCTGCTGCGGTCCCGGCCAGACTTGTGAAGAAAGCCAGAAGACCATAGTCAAGTCTTGCTCATTTGTGTTAATTGGTTTCAAGACTATCGCTCTTAATTATTGACATACAAGCCAGGGAAGAGCACGAACGCAGTTCCCCACTATCAGAAATTATGCAGTCGAGATTCCCACATTTGGAGAATTCGCAATGGTCAATGCAGCCGCCAGTGCAATGGCTGCACCTCGCCCTGGGTGAACCACATTCTTGATCATGGTGTCACCCCTGCCAGGTAAGTATGCCTTCCTCAGCCTGGACACGGGGTCTTGCTTTTTTCCACTCACCCTCTTGAATGACTGTGCCATTCGTACACTGGCGAATGCCTGGCCCAGCATGATGGGCCAGTTTCTCTCAGTGGATTAGAACGGCGTGTGTACTTCGCACAGGGCGTTAGAGGAGGTCACAGGCACAACTGCGGAGCATGCAATAGCTGAATGAGCTCAAGTGTCAAGCCTCTGGAACGGGTTCGACTCACCGGGTTGGTGGACAGCAGAGTAGATGTGTGTCGGCAACGTCGCCTGCTTCCCAATTTGACGACATGGTTGCTTCCGCCACACCTACTTGTGCGCACGTGAGTATTGCCACAGCCCGTTTTCTCTGTCTAGATTAGCATTTTCATTGACCAGCGGAGGTGGTGCACCGCTCCTGGAAATACTGCAATACCAGGATGATGCGCAGAATGGGCAAAGTAAGCTCTGAATCCCATCTCCCTGTTCAAAAAAGCAATTTAATATGAAGTCTCCAGATAGGAGACATATCAGATATTAAACTGATAAGAACAGATACTACACTTGATCTTAGTCAAAAGGCCGAGAAGCGATGAAGAGGATAACTGACGGACTCAAGTACAGGCTTCTCGATCTACCAACTCTCACAGTCGGTCATGTTACACCAAGCAGCGCTGCTCTTATGGACACTGAGACGGAGGAAACCTTGTCTGCTGACTTAACCATTCATTATTCACAAGCCTTCACATAAGCAGCTGCAGTCCAACAACTTTTGCAGTCTTCCTGCAGGATGAAAGACCAAGCGCCTGCTGCGGTCCCGGCCAGACTTGTGAAGAAAGCCAGAAGACCATAGTCAAGTCTTGCTCATTTGTGTTAATTGGTTTCAAGACTATCGCTCTTAATTATTGACATACAAGCCAGGGAAGAGCGCGAACGCAGTTCCCCACTATCAGAAATTATGCAGTCGAGATTCCCACATTTGGAGAATTCGCAATGGTCAATGCAGCCGCCAGTGCAATGGCTGCACCTCGCCCTGGGTGAACCACATTCTTGATCATGGTGTCACCCCTGCCAGGTAAGTATGCCTTCCTCAGCCTGGGCACGGGGTCTTGCTTTTTTCCACTCACCCTCTTGGATGACTGTGCTATTCGTACACTGGCGAATGCCTGGCCCAGCATGATGGGCCAGTTTCTCTCAGTGGATTAGAACGGCGTGTGTACTTCGCACAGGGCGTTAGAGGAGGTCACAGGCACAACTGCGGAGCATGCAATAGCTGAATGAGCTCAAGTGTCAAGCCTCTGGAACGGGTTCGACTCACCGGGTTGGTGGACAGCAGAGTAGATGTGTGTCGGCAACGTCGCCTGCTTCCCAATTTGACGACATGGTTGCTTCCGCCACACCTACTTGTGCGCACGTGAGTATTGCCACAGCCCGTTTTCTCTGTCTAGATTAGCATTTTCATTGACCAGCGGAGGTGGTGCACCGCTCCTGGATATACTGCAATAACAAGATGATGCGCGGAATGGGCAAAGCAAGCTCTGAATCCCATCTCCCTGTTCAAAAAAGCAATTTAATATGAAGTCTCCAGATAGGAGACATATCAGATATTAAACTGATAAGAACAGATACTACACTTGATCTTAGCCAAAAGGCTGAGAAGCGATGAAGAGGATAACTGACGGACTCAAGTACAGGCTTCTCGGTCTACCCACTCTCACAGTCAGTCATGTTACACCAAGCAGCGCTGCTCTTATGGACACTGAGACGGAGGAAACCTTGTCTGCTGACTTAACCATTCATTATTCACAAGCCTTCACATAAGCAGCTGCAGTCCAACAACTTTTGCAGTCTTCCTGCAGGATGAAAGACCAAGCACCTGCTGCGGTCCCGGCCAGACTTGTGAAGAAAGCCAGAAGACCATAGTCAAGTCTTGCTCATTTGTGTTAATTGGTTTCAAGACTATCACTCTTAATTATTGACATACAAGCCAGGGAAGAGCGCGAACGCAGTTCCCCACTATCAGAAATTATGCAGTCGAGATTCCCACATTTGGAGAATTCGCAATGGTCAATGCAGCCGCCAGTGCAATGGCTGCACCTCGCCCTGGGTGAACCACATTCTTGATCATGGTGTCACCCCTGCCAGGTAAGTATGCCTTCCTCAGCCTGGGCACGGGGTCTTGCTTTTTTCCACTCACCCTCTTGGATGACTGTGCTATTCGTACACTGGCGAATGCCTGGCCCAGTATGATGGGCCAGTTTCTCTCAGTGGATTAGAACGGCGTGTGTACTTCGCACAGGGCATTAGAGGAGGTCACAGGCACAACTGCGGAGCATGCAATAGCTGAATGAGCTCAAGTGTCAAGCCTCTGGAACGGGTTCGACTCACCGGATTGGTGGACAGCAGAGTAGATGTGTGTCGGCTACGTCGCCTGCTTCCCAATTTGACGACATGGTTGCTTCCGCCACACCTACTTGTGCGCACGTGAGTATTGCCACAGCCCGTTTTCTCTGTCTAGATTAGCATTTTCGTTGACCAGCGGAGGTGGTGCACCGCTCCTGGAAATACTGCAATAACAAGATGATGCGCGGAATGGGCAAAGCAAGCTCTGAATCCCATCTCCCTGTTCAAAAAAGCAATTTAATATGAAGTCTCCAGAATAGGAGACATATCAGATATTAAACTGATAAGAACAGATACTACACTTGATCTTAGCCAAAAGGCTGAGAAGCGATGAAGAGGATAACTGACGGACTCAAGTACAGGCTTCTCGGTCTACCCACTCTCACAGTCAGTCATGTTACACCAAGCAGCGCTGCTCTTATGGACACTGAGACGGAGGAAACCTTGTCTGCTGACTTAACCATTCATTATTCACAAGCCTTCACATAAGCAGCTGCAGTCCAACAACTTTTGCAGTCTTCCTGCAGGATGAAAGGCCAAGCGCCTGCTGCGGTCCCGGCCAGACTTGTGAAGAAAGCCAGAAGACCATAGTCAAGTCTTGCTCATTTGTGTTAATTGGTTTCAAGACTATCGCTCTTAATTATTGACATTAAAGCCAGGGAAGAGCACGAACGCAGTTCCCCACTATCAGAAATTATACAGTCGAGATTCCCACATTTGGAGAATTCGCAATGGTCAATGCAGCCGCCAGTGCAATGGCTGCACCTCGCCCTGGGTGAACCACATTCTTGATCATGGTGTCACCCCTGCCAGGTAAGTATGCCTTCCTCAGCCTGGACACGGGGTCTTGCTTTTTTCCACTCACCCTCTTGAATGACTGTGCCATTCGTACACTGGCGAATGCCTGGCCCAGCATGATGGGCCAGTTTCTCTCAGTGGATTAGAACGGCGTGTGTACTTCGCACAGGGCGTTAGAGGAGGTCACAGGCACAACTGCGGAGCATGCAATAGCTGAATGAGCTCAAGTGTCAAGCCTCTGGAACGGGTTCAACTCACCGGGTTGGTGGACAGCAGAGTAGATGTGTGTCGGCAACGTCGCCTGCTTCCCAATTTGACGACATGGTTGCTTCCGCCACACCTACTTGTGCGCACGTGAGTATTGCCACAGCCCGTTTTCTCTGTCTAGATTAGCATTTTCATTGACCAGCGGAGGTGGTGCACCGCTCCTGGAAATACTGCAATACCAGGATGATGCGCAGAATGGGCAAAGTAAGCTCTGAATCCCATCTCCCTGTTCAAAAAAGCAATTTAATATGAAGTCTCCAGATAGGAGACATATCAGATATTAAACTGATAAGAACAGATACTACACTTGATCTTAGCCAAAAGGCCGAGAAGCGATGAAGAGGATAACTGACGGACTCAAGTACAGGCTTCTCGGTCTACCAACTCTCACAGTCGGTCATGTTACACCAAGCAGCGCTGCTCTTATGGACACTGAGACGGAGGAAACCTTGTCTGCTGACTTAACCATTCATTATTCACAAGCCTTCACATAAGCAGCTGCAGTCCAACAACTTTTGCAGTCTTCCTGCAGGATGAAAGACCAAGCGCCTGCTGCGGTCCCGGCCAGACTTGTGAAGAAAGCCAGAAGACCATAGTCAAGTCTTGCTCATTTGTGTTAATTGGTTTCAAGACTATCGCTCTTAATTATTGACATACAAGCCAGGGAAGAGCGCGAACGCAGTTCCCCACTATCAGAAATTATGCAGTCGAGATTCCCACATTTGGAGAATTCGCAATGGTCAATGCAGCCGCCAGTGCAATGGCTGCACCTCGCCCTGGGTGAACCACATTCTTGATCATGGTGTCACCCCTGCCAGGTAAGTATGCCTTCCTCAGCCTGGGCACGGGGTCTTGCTTTTTTCCACTCACCCTCTTGGATGACTGTGCTATTCGTACACTGGCGAATGCCTGGCCCAGCATGATGGGCCAGTTTCTCTCAGTGGATTAGAACGGCGTGTGTACTTCGCACAGGGCATTAGAGGAGGTCACAGGCACAACTGCGGAGCATGCAATAGCTGAATGAGCTCAAGTGTCAAGCCTCTGGAACGGGTTCGACTCACCGGATTGGTGGACAGCAGAGTAGATGTGTGTCGGCTACGTCGCCTGCTTCCCAATTTGACGACATGGTTGCTTCCGCCACACCTACTTGTGCGCACGTGAGTATTGCCACAGCCCGTTTTCTCTGTCTAGATTAGCATTTTCGTTGACCAGCGGAGGTGGTGCACCGCTCCTGGAAATACTGCAATACCAGGATGATGCGCAGAATGGGCAAAGTAAGCTCTGAATCCCATCTCCCTGTTCAAAAAAGCAATTTAATATGAAGTCTCCAGATAGGAGACATATCAGATATTAAACTGATAAGAACAGATACTACACTTGATCTTAGCCAAAAGGCCGAGAAGCGATGAAGAGGATAACTGACGGACTCAAGTACAGGCTTCTCGGTCTACCCACTCTCATAGTCGGTTATGTTACACCAAGCAGCGTTGCTCTTATGGACACTGAGACGGAGGAAACCTTGTCTGCTGACTTAACCATTCATTATTCACAAGCCTTCACATAAGCAGCTGCAGTCCAACAAATTTTGCAGTCTTCCTGCAGGATGAAAGGCCAAGCGCCTGCTGCGGTCCCGGCCAGACTTGTGAAGAAAGCCAGAAGACCATAGTCAAGTCTTGCTCATTTGTGTTAATTGGTTTCAAGACTATCGCTCTTAATTATTGACATACAAGCCAGGGAAGAGCACGAACGCAGTTCCCCACTATCAGAAATTATGCAGTCGAGATTCCCACATTTGGAGAATTCGCAATGGTCAATGCAGCCGCCAGTGCAATGGCTGCACCTCGCCCTGGGTGAACCACATTCTTGATCATGGTGTCACCCCTGCCAGGTAAGTATGCCTTCCTCAGCCTGGACACGGGGTCTTGCTTTTTTCCACTCACCCTCTTGAATGACTGTGCCATTCGTACACTGGCGAATGCCTGGCCCAGCATGATGGGCCAGTTTCTCTCAGTGGATTAGAACGGCGTGTGTACTTCGCACAGGGCGTTAGAGGAGGTCACAGGCACAACTGCGGAGCATGCAATAGCTGAATGAGCTCAAGTGTCAAGCCTCTGGAACGGGTTCGACTCACCGGGTTGGTGGACAGCAGAGTAGATGTGTGTCGGCAACGTCGCCTGCTTCCCAATTTGACGACATGGTTGCTTCCGCCACACCTACTTGTGCGCACGTGAGTATTGCCACAGCCCGTTTTCTCTGTCTAGATTAGCATTTTCGTTGACCAGCGGAGGTGGTGCACCGCTCCTGGAAATACTGCAATACCAGGATGATGCGCAGAATGGGCAAAGTAAGCTCTGAATCCCATCTCCCTGTTCAAAAAAGCAATTTAATATGAAGTCTCCAGATAGGAGACATATCAGATATTAAACTGATAAGAACAGATACTACACTTGATCTTAGCCAAAAGGCCAAGAAGCGATGAAGAGGATAACTGACGGACTCAAGTACAGGCTTCTCGGTCTACCAACTCTCACAGTCGGTCATGTTACACCAAGCAGCGCTGCTCTTATGGACACTGAGACGGAGGAAACCTTGTCTGCTGACTTAACCATTCATTATTCACAAGCCTTCACATAAGCAGCTGCAGTCCAACAACTTTTGCAGTCTTCCTGCAGGATGAAAGACCAAGCGCCTGCTGCGGTCCCGGCCAGACTTGTGAAGAAAGCCAGAAGACCATAGTCAAGTCTTGCTCATTTGTGTTAATTGGTTTCAAGACTATCGCTCTTAATTATTGACATACAAGCCAGGGAAGAGCGCGAACGCAGTTCCCCACTATCAGAAATTATGCAGTCGAGATTCCCACATTTGGAGAATTCGCAATGGTCAATGCAGCCGCCAGTGCAATAGCTGCACCTCGCCCTGGGTGAACCACATTCTTGATCATGGTGTCACCCCTGCCAGGTAAGTATGCCTTCCTCAGCCTGGGCACGGGGTCTTGCTTTTTTCCACTCACCCTCTTGGATGACTGTGCTATTCGTACACTGGCGAATGCCTGGCCCAGCATGATGGGCCAGTTTCTCTCAGTGGATTAGAACGGCGTGTGTACTTCGCACAGGGCATTAGAGGAGGTCACAGGCACAACTGCGGAGCATGCAATAGCTGAATGAGCTCAAGTGTCAAGCCTCTGGAACGGGTTCGACTCACCGGATTGGTGGACAGCAGAGTAGATGTGTGTCGGCTACGTCGCCTGCTTCCCAATTTGACGACATGGTTGCTTCCGCCACACCTACTTGTGCGCACGTGAGTATTGCCACAGCCCGTTTTCTCTGTCTAGATTAGCATTTTCGTTGACCAGCGGAGGTGGTGCACCGCTCCTGGATATACTGCAATACCAGGATGATGCGCGGAATGGGCAAAGCAAGCTCTGAATCCCATCTCCCTGTTCAAAAAAGCAATTTAATATGAAGTCTCCAGATAGGAGACATATCAGATATTAAACTGATAAGAACAGATACTACACTTGATCTTAGCCAAAAGGCCGAGAAGCGATGAAGAGGATAACTGACGGACTCAAGTACAGGCTTCTCAGTCTACCCACTCTCACAGTCGGTCATGTTACACCAAGCAGCGTTGCTCTTATGGACACTGAGACGGAGGAAACCTTGTCTGCTGACTTAACCATTCATTATTCACAAGCCTTCACATAAGCAGCTGCAGTCCAACAACTTTTGCAGTCTTCCTGCAGGATGAAAGGCCAAGCGCCTGCTGCGGTCCCGGCCAGACTTGTGAAGAAAGCCAGAAGACCATAGTCAAGTCTTGCTCATTTGTGTTAATTGGTTTCAAGACTATCGCTCTTAATTATTGACATACAAGCCAGGGAAGAGCACGAACGCAGTTCCCCACTATCAGAAATTATGCAGTCGAGATTCCCACATTTGGAGAATTCGCAATGGTCAATGCAGCCGCCAGTGCAATGGCTGCACCTCGCCCTGGGTGAACCACATTCTTGATCATGGTGTCACCCCTGCCAGGTAAGTATGCCTTCCTCAGCCTGGACACGGGGTCTTGCTTTTTTCCACTCACCCTCTTGAATGACTGTGCCATTCGTACACTGGCGAATGCCTGGCCCAGCATGATGGGCCAGTTTCTCTCAGTGGATTAGAACGGCGTGTGTACTTCGCACAGGGCGTTAGAGGAGGTCACAGGCACAACTGCGGAGCATGCAATAGCTGAATGAGCTCAAGTGTCAAGCCTCTGGAACGGGTTCGACTCACCGGGTTGGTGGACAGCAGAGTAGATGTGTGTCGGCAACGTCGCCTGCTTCCCAATTTGACGACATGGTTGCTTCCGCCACACCTACTTGTGCGCACGTGAGTATTGCCACAGCCCGTTTTCTCTGTCTAGATTAGCATTTTCATTGACCAGCGGAGGTGGTGCACCGCTCCTGGAAATACTGCAATACCAGGATGATGCGCAGAATGGGCAAAGTAAGCTCTGAATCCCATCTCCCTGTTCAAAAAAGCAATTTAATATGAAGTCTCCAGATAGGAGACATATCAGATATTAAACTGATAAGAACAGATACTACACTTGATCTTAGCCAAAAGGCTGAGAAGCGATGAAGAGGATAACTGACGGACTCAAGTACAGGCTTCTCGGTCTACCCACTCTCACAGTCAGTCATGTTACACCAAGCAGCGCTGCTCTTATGGACACTGAGACGGAGGAAACCTTGTCTGCTGACTTAACCATTCATTATTCACAAGCCTTCACATAAGCAGCTGCAGTCCAACAACTTTTGCAGTCTTCCTGCAGGATGAAAGACCAAGCACCTGCTGCGGTCCCGGCCAGACTTGTGAAGAAAGCCAGAAGACCATAGTCAAGTCTTGCTCATTTGTGTTAATTGGTTTCAAGACTATCACTCTTAATTATTGACATACAAGCCAGGGAAGAGCGCGAACGCAGTTCCCCACTATCAGAAATTATGCAGTCGAGATTCCCACATTTGGAGAATTCGCAATGGTCAATGCAGCCGCCAGTGCAATGGCTGCACCTCGCCCTGGGTGAACCACATTCTTGATCATGGTGTCACCCCTGCCAGGTAAGTATGCCTTCCTCAGCCTGGGCACGGGGTCTTGCTTTTTTCCACTCACCCTCTTGGATGACTGTGCTATTCGTACACTGGCGAATGCCTGGCCCAGCATGATGGGCCAGTTTCTCTCAGTGGATTAGAACGGCGTGTGTACTTCGCACAGGGCATTAGAGGAGGTCACAGGCACAACTGCGGAGCATGCAATAGCTGAATGAGCTCAAGTGTCAAGCCTCTGGAACGGGTTCGACTCACCGGATTGGTGGACAGCAGAGTAGATGTGTGTCGGCTACGTCGCCTGCTTCCCAATTTGACGACATGGTTGCTTCCGCCACACCTACTTGTGCGCACGTGAGTATTGCCACAGCCCGTTTTCTCTGTCTAGATTAGCATTTTCGTTGACCAGCGGAGGTGGTGCACCGCTCCTGGAAATACTGCAATACCAGGATGATGCGCAGAATGGGCAAAGTAAGCTCTGAATCCCATCTCCCTGTTCAAAAAAGCAATTTAATATGAAGTCTCCAGATAGGAGACATATCAGATATTAAACTGATAAGAACAGATACTACACTTGATCTTAGCCAAAAGGCCAAGAAGCGATGAAGAGGATAACTGACGGACTCAAGTACAGGCTTCTCGGTCTACCAACTCTCACAGTCGGTCATGTTACACCAAGCAGCGCTGCTCTTATGGACACTGAGACGGAGGAAACCTTGTCTGCTGACTTAACCATTCATTATTCACAAGCCTTCACATAAGCAGC
Organism: Leptonotus elevatus; assembly: GCF_054856555.1. Taxonomy (NCBI): domain Eukaryota; kingdom Metazoa; phylum Chordata; class Actinopteri; order Syngnathiformes; family Syngnathidae; genus Leptonotus; species Leptonotus elevatus. The sequence continues at coordinate 49,918 of NW_028233732.1, forward strand.
TGCAGTCCAACAACTTTTGCAGTCTTCCTGCAGGATGAAAGACCAAGCGCCTGCTGCGGTCCCGGCCAGACTTGTGAAGAAAGCCAGAAGACCATAGTCAAGTCTTGCTCATTTGTGTTAATTGGTTTCAAGACTATCGCTCTTAATTATTGACATACAAGCCAGGGAAGAGCGCGAACGCAGTTCCCCACTATCAGAAATTATGCAGTCGAGATTCCCACATTTGGAGAATTCGCAATGGTCAATGCAGCCGCCAGTGCAATGGCTGCACCTCGCCCTGGGTGAACCACATTCTTGATCATGGTGTCACCCCTGCCAGGTAAGTATGCCTTCCTCAGCCTGGGCACGGGGTCTTGCTTTTTTCCACTCACCCTCTTGGATGACTGTGCTATTCGTACACTGGCGAATGCCTGGCCCAGCATGATGGGCCAGTTTCTCTCAGTGGATTAGAACGGCGTGTGTACTTCGCACAGGGCATTAGAGGAGGTCACAGGCACAACTGCGGAGCATGCAATAGCTGAATGAGCTCAAGTGTCAAGCCTCTGGAACGGGTTCGACTCACCGGATTGGTGGACAGCAGAGTAGATGTGTGTCGGCTACGTCGCCTGCTTCCCAATTTGACGACATGGTTGCTTCCGCCACACCTACTTGTGCGCACGTGAGTATTGCCACAGCCCGTTTTCTCTGTCTAGATTAGCATTTTCGTTGACCAGCGGAGGTGGTGCACCGCTCCTGGATATACTGCAATACCAGGATGATGCGCGGAATGGGCAAAGCAAGCTCTGAATCCCATCTCCCTGTTCAAAAAAGCAATTTAATATGAAGTCTCCTGATAGGAGACATATCAGATATTAAACTGATAAGAACAGATACTACACTTGATCTTAGCCAAAAGGCCGAGAAGCGATGAAGAGGATAACTGACGGACTCAAGTACAGGCTTCTCAGTCTACCCACTCTCACAGTCGGTCATGTTACACCAAGCAGCGCTGCTCTTATGGACACTGAGACGGAGGAAACCTTGTCTGCTGACTTAACCATTCATTATTCACAAGCCTTCACATAAGCAGCTGCAGTCCAACAACTTTTGCAGTCTTCCTGCAGGATGAAAGACCAAGCGCCTGCTGCGGTCCCGGCCAGACTTGTGAAGAAAGCCAGAAGACCATAGTCAAGTCTTGCTCATTTGTGTTAATTGGTTTCAAGACTATCGCTCTTAATTTTTGACATACAAGCCAGGGAAGAGCGCGAACGCAGTTCCCCACTATCAGAAATTATGCAGTCGAGATTCCCACATTTGGAGAATTCGCAAGGGTCAATGTTGCCGCCAGTGCAATGGCTGCACCTCGCCCTGGGTGAACCACATTCTTGATCATGGTGTCACCCCTGCCAGGTAAGTATGCCTTCCTCAGCCTGGACACGGGGTCTTGCTTTTTTCCACTCACCCTCTTGAATGACTGTGCCATTCGTACACTGGCAAATGCCTGGCCCAGCATGATGGGCCAGTTTCTCTCAGTGGATTAGAACGGCGTGTGTACTTCGCACAGGGCGTTAGAGGAGGTCACAGGCACAACTGCGGAGCATGCAATAGCTGAATGAGCTCAAGTGTCAAGCCTCTGGAACGGGTTCGACTCACCGGGTTGGTGGACAGCAGAGTAGATGTGTGTCGGCTACGTCGCCTGCTTCCCAATTTGACGACATGGTTGCTTCCGCCACACCTACTTGTGCGCACGTGAGTATTGCCACAGCCCGTTTTCTCTGTCTAGATTAGCATTTTCGTTGACCAGCGGAGGTGGTGCACCGCTCCTGGAAATACTGCAATAACAAGATGATGCGCGGAATGGGCAAAGCAAGCTCTGAATCCCATCTCCCTGTTCAAAAAAGCAATTTAATATGAAGTCTCCAGATAGGAGACATATCAGATATTAAACTGATAAGAACAGATACTACACTTGATCTTAGCCAAAAGGCTGAGAAGCGATGAAGAGGATAACTGACGGACTCAAGTACAGGCTTCTCGGTCTACCCACTCTCACAGTCAGTCATGTTACACCAAGCAGCGCTGCTCTTATGGACACTGAGACGGAGGAAACCTTGTCTGCTGACTTAACCATTCATTATTCACAAGCCTTCACATAAGCAGCTGCAGTCCAACAACTTTTGCAGTCTTCCTGCAGGATGAAAGACCAAGCACCTGCTGCGGTCCCGGCCAGACTTGTGAAGAAAGCCAGAAGACCATAGTCAAGTCTTGCTCATTTGTGTTAATTGGTTTCAAGACTATCGCTCTTAATTATTGACATACAAGCCAGGGAAGAGCACGAACGCAGTTCCCCACTATCAGAAATTATGCAGTCGAGATTCCCACATTTGGAGAATTCGCAATGGTCAATGCAGCCGCCAGTGCAATGGCTGCACCTCGCCCTGGGTGAACCACATTCTTGATCATGGTGTCACCCCTGCCAGGTAAGTATGCCTTCCTCAGCCTGGACACGGGGTCTTGCTTTTTTCCACTCACCCTCTTGAATGACTGTGCCATTCGTACACTGGCGAATGCCTGGCCCAGCATGATGAGCCAGTTTCTCTCAGTGGATTAGAACGGCGTGTGTACTTCGCACAGGGCGTTAGAGGAGGTCACAGGCACAACTGCGGAGCATGCAATAGCTGAATGAGCTCAAGTGTCAAGCCTCTGGAACGGGTTCGACTCACCGGGTTGGTGGACAGCAGAGTAGATGTGTGTCGGCAACGTCGCCTGCTTCCCAATTTGACGACATGGTTGCTTCCGCCACACCTACTTGTGCGCACGTGAGTATTGCCACAGCCCGTTTTCTCTGTCTAGATTAGCATTTTCGTTGACCAGCGGAGGTGGTGCACCGCTCCTGGAAATACTGCAATAACAAGATGATGCGCGGAATGGGCAAATCAAGCTCTGAATCCCATCTCCCTGTTCAAAAAAGCAATTTAATATGAAGTCTCCAGATAGGAGACATATCAGATATTAAACTGATAAGAACAGATACTACACTTGATCTTAGCCAAAAGGCTGAGAAGCGATGAAGAGGATAACTGACGGACTCAAGTACAGGCTTCTCGGTCTACCCACTCTCACAGTCAGTCATGTTACACCAAGCAGCGCTGCTCTTATGGACACTGAGACGGAGGAAACCTTGTCTGCTGACTTAACCATTCATTATTCACAAGCCTTCACATAAGCAGCTGCAGTCCAACAACTTTTGCAGTCTTCCTGCAGGATGAAAGACCAAGCACCTGCTGCGGTCCCGGCCAGACTTGTGAAGAAAGCCAGAAGACCATAGTCAAGTCTTGCTCATTTGTGTTAATTGGTTTCAAGACTATCGCTCTTAATTATTGACATACAAGCCAGGGAAGAGCACGAACGCAGTTCCCCACTATCAGAAATTATGCAGTCGAGATTCCCACATTTGGAGAATTCGCAATGGTCAATGCAGCCGCCAGTGCAATGGCTGCACCTCGCCCTGGGTGAACCACATTCTTGATCATGGTGTCACCCCTGCCAGGTAAGTATGCCTTCCTCAGCCTGGACACGGGGTCTTGCTTTTTTCCACTCACCCTCTTGAATGACTGTGCCATTCGTACACTGGCGAATGCCTGGCCCAGCATGATGGGCCAGTTTCTCTCAGTGGATTAGAACGGCGTGTGTACTTCGCACAGGGCGTTAGAGGAGGTCACAGGCACAACTGCGGAGCATGCAATAGCTGAATGAGCTCAAGTGTCAAGCCTCTGGAACGGGTTCGACTCACCGGGTTGGTGGACAGCAGAGTAGATGTGTGTCGGCAACGTCGCCTGCTTCCCAATTTGACGACATGGTTGCTTCCGCCACACCTACTTGTGCGCACGTGAGTATTGCCACAGCCCGTTTTCTCTGTCTAGATTAGCATTTTCATTGACCAGCGGAGGTGGTGCACCGCTCCTGGAAATACTGCAATACCAGGATGATGCGCAGAATGGGCAAAGTAAGCTCTGAATCCCATCTCCCTGTTCAAAAAAGCAATTTAATATGAAGTCTCCAGATAGGAGACATATCAGATATTAAACTGATAAGAACAGATACTACACTTGATCTTAGTCAAAAGGCCGAGAAGCGATGAAGAGGATAACTGACGGACTCAAGTACAGGCTTCTCGGTCTACCAACTCTCACAGTCGGTCATGTTACACCAAGCAGCGCTGCTCTTATGGACACTGAGACGGAGGAAACCTTGTCTGCTGACTTAACCATTCATTATTCACAAGCCTTCACATAAGCAGCTGCAGTCCAACAACTTTTGCAGTCTTCCTGCAGGATGAAAGACCAAGCACCTGCTGCGGTCCCGGCCAGACTTGTGAAGAAAGCCAGAAGACCATAGTCAAGTCTTGCTCATTTGTGTTAATTGGTTTCAAGACTATCGCTCTTAATTATTGACATACAAGCCAGGGAAGAGCGCGAACGCAGTTCCCCACTATCAGAAATTATGCAGTCGAGATTCCCACATTTGGAGAATTCGCAATGGTCAATGCAGCCGCCAGTGCAATGGCTGCACCTCGCCCTGGGTGAACCACATTCTTGATCATGGTGTCACCCCTGCCAGGTAAGTATGCCTTCCTCAGCCTGGGCACGGGGTCTTGCTTTTTTCCACTCACCCTCTTGGATGACTGTGCTATTCGTACACTGGCGAATGCCTGGCCCAGCATGATGGGCCAGTTTCTCTCAGTGGATTAGAACGGCGTGTGTACTTCGCACAGGGCGTTAGAGGAGGTCACAGGCACAACTGCGGAGCATGCAATAGCTGAATGAGCTCAAGTGTCAAGCCTCTGGAACGGGTTCGACTCACCGGGTTGGTGGACAGCAGAGTAGATGTGTGTCGGCAACGTCGCCTGCTTCCCAATTTGACGACATGGTTGCTTCCGCCACACCTACTTGTGCGCACGTGAGTATTGCCACAGCCCGTTTTCTCTGTCTAGATTAGCATTTTCATTGACCAGCGGAGGTGGTGCACCGCTCCTGGATATACTGCAATAACAAGATGATGCGCGGAATGGGCAAAGCAAGCTCTGAATCCCATCTCCCTGTTCAAAAAAGCAATTTAATATGAAGTCTCCAGATAGGAGACATATCAGATATTAAACTGATAAGAACAGATACTACACTTGATCTTAGCCAAAAGGCTGAGAAGCGATGAAGGGGATAACTGACGGACTCAAGTACAGGCTTCTCGGTCTACCCACTCTCACAGTCAGTCATGTTACACCAAGCAGCGCTGCTCTTATGGACACTGAGACGGAGGAAACCTTGTCTGCTGACTTAACCATTCATTATTCACAAGCCTTCACATAAGCAGCTGCAGTCCAACAACTTTTGCAGTCTTCCTGCAGGATGAAAGACCAAGCACCTGCTGCGGTCCCGGCCAGACTTGTGAAGAAAGCCAGAAGACCATAGTCAAGTCTTGCTCATTTGTGTTAATTGGTTTCAAGACTATCACTCTTAATTATTGACATACAAGCCAGGGAAGAGCGCGAACGCAGTTCCCCACTATCAGAAATTATGCAGTCGAGATTCCCACATTTGGAGAATTCGCAATGGTCAATGCAGCCGCCAGTGCAATGGCTGCACCTCGCCCTGGGTGAACCACATTCTTGATCATGGTGTCACCCCTGCCAGGTAAGTATGCCTTCCTCAGCCTGGGCACGGGGTCTTGCTTTTTTCCACTCACCCTCTTGGATGACTGTGCTATTCGTACACTGGCGAATGCCTGGCCCAGCATGATGGGCCAGTTTCTCTCAGTGGATTAGAACGGCGTGTGTACTTCGCACAGGGCATTAGAGGAGGTCACAGGCACAACTGCGGAGCATGCAATAGCTGAATGAGCTCAAGTGTCAAGCCTCTGGAACGGGTTCGACTCACCGGATTGGTGGACAGCAGAGTAGATGTGTGTCGGCTACGTCGCCTGCTTCCCAATTTGACGACATGGTTGCTTCCGCCACACCTACTTGTGCGCACGTGAGTATTGCCACAGCCCGTTTTCTCTGTCTAGATTAGCATTTTCGTTGACCAGCGGAGGTGGTGCACCGCTCCTGGAAATACTGCAATAACAAGATGATGCGCGGAATGGGCAAAGCAAGCTCTGAATCCCATCTCCCTGTTCAAAAAAGCAATTTAATATGAAGTCTCCAGAATAGGAGACATATCAGATATTAAACTGATAAGAACAGATACTACACTTGATCTTAGCCAAAAGGCTGAGAAGCGATGAAGAGGATAACTGACGGACTCAAGTACAGGCTTCTCGGTCTACCCACTCTCACAGTCAGTCATGTTACACCAAGCAGCGCTGCTCTTATGGACACTGAGACGGAGGAAACCTTGTCTGCTGACTTAACCATTCATTATTCACAAGCCTTCACATAAGCAGCTGCAGTCCAACAACTTTTGCAGTCTTCCTGCAGGATGAAAGGCCAAGCGCCTGCTGCGGTCCCGGCCAGACTTGTGAAGAAAGCCAGAAGACCATAGTCAAGTCTTGCTCATTTGTGTTAATTGGTTTCAAGACTATCGCTCTTAATTATTGACATTAAAGCCAGGGAAGAGCACGAACGCAGTTCCCCACTATCAGAAATTATACAGTCGAGATTCCCACATTTGGAGAATTCGCAATGGTCAATGCAGCCGCCAGTGCAATGGCTGCACCTCGCCCTGGGTGAACCACATTCTTGATCATGGTGTCACCCCTGCCAGGTAAGTATGCCTTCCTCAGCCTGGACACGGGGTCTTGCTTTTTTCCACTCACCCTCTTGAATGACTGTGCCATTCGTACACTGGCGAATGCCTGGCCCAGCATGATGGGCCAGTTTCTCTCAGTGGATTAGAACGGCGTGTGTACTTCGCACAGGGCGTTAGAGGAGGTCACAGGCACAACTGCGGAGCATGCAATAGCTGAATGAGCTCAAGTGTCAAGCCTCTGGAACGGGTTCAACTCACCGGGTTGGTGGACAGCAGAGTAGATGTGTGTCGGCAACGTCGCCTGCTTCCCAATTTGACGACATGGTTGCTTCCGCCACACCTACTTGTGCGCACGTGAGTATTGCCACAGCCCGTTTTCTCTGTCTAGATTAGCATTTTCATTGACCAGCGGAGGTGGTGCACCGCTCCTGGAAATACTGCAATACCAGGATGATGCGCAGAATGGGCAAAGTAAGCTCTGAATCCCATCTCCCTGTTCAAAAAAGCAATTTAATATGAAGTCTCCAGATAGGAGACATATCAGATATTAAACTGATAAGAACAGATACTACACTTGATCTTAGCCAAAAGGCCGAGAAGCGATGAAGAGGATAACTGACGGACTCAAGTACAGGCTTCTCGGTCTACCAACTCTCACAGTCGGTCATGTTACACCAAGCAGCGCTGCTCTTATGGACACTGAGACGGAGGAAACCTTGTCTGCTGACTTAACCATTCATTATTCACAAGCCTTCACATAAGCAGCTGCAGTCCAACAACTTTTGCAGTCTTCCTGCAGGATGAAAGACCAAGCGCCTGCTGCGGTCCCGGCCAGACTTGTGAAGAAAGCCAGAAGACCATAGTCAAGTCTTGCTCATTTGTGTTAATTGGTTTCAAGACTATCGCTCTTAATTATTGACATACAAGCCAGGGAAGAGCGCGAACGCAGTTCCCCACTATCAGAAATTATGCAGTCGAGATTCCCACATTTGGAGAATTCGCAATGGTCAATGCAGCCGCCAGTGCAATGGCTGCACCTCGCCCTGGGTGAACCACATTCTTGATCATGGTGTCACCCCTGCCAGGTAAGTATGCCTTCCTCAGCCTGGGCACGGGGTCTTGCTTTTTTCCACTCACCCTCTTGGATGACTGTGCTATTCGTACACTGGCGAATGCCTGGCCCAGCATGATGGGCCAGTTTCTCTCAGTGGATTAGAACGGCGTGTGTACTTCGCACAGGGCATTAGAGGAGGTCACAGGCACAACTGCGGAGCATGCAATAGCTGAATGAGCTCAAGTGTCAAGCCTCTGGAACGGGTTCGACTCACCGGATTGGTGGACAGCAGAGTAGATGTGTGTCGGCTACGTCGCCTGCTTCCCAATTTGACGACATGGTTGCTTCCGCCACACCTACTTGTGCGCACGTGAGTATTGCCACAGCCCGTTTTCTCTGTCTAGATTAGCATTTTCGTTGACCAGCGGAGGTGGTGCACCGCTCCTGGAAATACTGCAATACCAGGATGATGCGCAGAATGGGCAAAGTAAGCTCTGAATCCCATCTCCCTGTTCAAAAAAGCAATTTAATATGAAGTCTCCAGATAGGAGACATATCAGATATTAAACTGATAAGAACAGATACTACACTTGATCTTAGCCAAAAGGCCGAGAAGCGATGAAGAGGATAACTGACGGACTCAAGTACAGGCTTCTCGGTCTACCCACTCTCACAGTCGGTTATGTTACACCAAGCAGCGTTGCTCTTATGGACACTGAGACGGAGGAAACCTTGTCTGCTGACTTAACCATTCATTATTCACAAGCCTTCACATAAGCAGCTGCAGTCCAACAAATTTTGCAGTCTTCCTGCAGGATGAAAGGCCAAGCGCCTGCTGCGGTCCCGGCCAGACTTGTGAAGAAAGCCAGAAGACCATAGTCAAGTCTTGCTCATTTGTGTTAATTGGTTTCAAGACTATCGCTCTTAATTATTGACATACAAGCCAGGGAAGAGCACGAACGCAGTTCCCCACTATCAGAAATTATGCAGTCGAGATTCCCACATTTGGAGAATTCGCAATGGTCAATGCAGCCGCCAGTGCAATGGCTGCACCTCGCCCTGGGTGAACCACATTCTTGATCATGGTGTCACCCCTGCCAGGTAAGTATGCCTTCCTCAGCCTGGACACGGGGTCTTGCTTTTTTCCACTCACCCTCTTGAATGACTGTGCCATTCGTACACTGGCGAATGCCTGGCCCAGCATGATGGGCCAGTTTCTCTCAGTGGATTAGAACGGCGTGTGTACTTCGCACAGGGCGTTAGAGGAGGTCACAGGCACAACTGCGGAGCATGCAATAGCTGAATGAGCTCAAGTGTCAAGCCTCTGGAACGGGTTCGACTCACCGGGTTGGTGGACAGCAGAGTAGATGTGTGTCGGCAACGTCGCCTGCTTCCCAATTTGACGACATGGTTGCTTCCGCCACACCTACTTGTGCGCACGTGAGTATTGCCACAGCCCGTTTTCTCTGTCTAGATTAGCATTTTCGTTGACCAGCGGAGGTGGTGCACCGCTCCTGGAAATACTGCAATACCAGGATGATGCGCAGAATGGGCAAAGTAAGCTCTGAATCCCATCTCCCTGTTCAAAAAAGCAATTTAATATGAAGTCTCCAGATAGGAGACATATCAGATATTAAACTGATAAGAACAGATACTACACTTGATCTTAGCCAAAAGGCCAAGAAGCGATGAAGAGGATAACTGACGGACTCAAGTACAGGCTTCTCGGTCTACCAACTCTCACAGTCGGTCATGTTACACCAAGCAGCGCTGCTCTTATGGACACTGAGACGGAGGAAACCTTGTCTGCTGACTTAACCATTCATTATTCACAAGCCTTCACATAAGCAGCTGCAGTCCAACAACTTTTGCAGTCTTCCTGCAGGATGAAAGACCAAGCGCCTGCTGCGGTCCCGGCCAGACTTGTGAAGAAAGCCAGAAGACCATAGTCAAGTCTTGCTCATTTGTGTTAATTGGTTTCAAGACTATCGCTCTTAATTATTGACATACAAGCCAGGGAAGAGCGCGAACGCAGTTCCCCACTATCAGAAATTATGCAGTCGAGATTCCCACATTTGGAGAATTCGCAATGGTCAATGCAGCCGCCAGTGCAATGGCTGCACCTCGCCCTGGGTGAACCACATTCTTGATCATGGTGTCACCCCTGCCAGGTAAGTATGCCTTCCTCAGCCTGGGCACGGGGTCTTGCTTTTTTCCACTCACCCTCTTGGATGACTGTGCTATTCGTACACTGGCGAATGCCTGGCCCAGCATGATGGGCCAGTTTCTCTCAGTGGATTAGAACGGCGTGTGTACTTCGCACAGGGCATTAGAGGAGGTCACAGGCACAACTGCGGAGCATGCAATAGCTGAATGAGCTCAAGTGTCAAGCCTCTGGAACGGGTTCGACTCACCGGATTGGTGGACAGCAGAGTAGATGTGTGTCGGCTACGTCGCCTGCTTCCCAATTTGACGACATGGTTGCTTCCGCCACACCTACTTGTGCGCACGTGAGTATTGCCACAGCCCGTTTTCTCTGTCTAGATTAGCATTTTCGTTGACCAGCGGAGGTGGTGCACCGCTCCTGGATATACTGCAATACCAGGATGATGCGCGGAATGGGCAAAGCAAGCTCTGAATCCCATCTCCCTGTTCAAAAAAGCAATTTAATATGAAGTCTCCTGATAGGAGACATATCAGATATTAAACTGATAAGAACAGATACTACACTTGATCTTAGCCAAAAGGCCGAGAAGCGATGAAGAGGATAACTGACGGACTCAAGTACAGGCTTCTCAGTCTACCCACTCTCACAGTCGGTCATGTTACACCAAGCAGCGCTGCTCTTATGGACACTGAGACGGAGGAAACCTTGTCTGCTGACTTAACCATTCATTATTCACAAGCCTTCACATAAGCAGCTGCAGTCCAACAACTTTTGCAGTCTTCCTGCAGGATGAAAGACCAAGCGCCTGCTGCGGTCCCGGCCAGACTTGTGAAGAAAGCCAGAAGACCATAGTCAAGTCTTGCTCATTTGTGTTAATTGGTTTCAAGACTATCGCTCTTAATTTTTGACATACAAGCCAGGGAAGAGCGCGAACGCAGTTCCCCACTATCAGAAATTATGCAGTCAAGATTCCCACATTTGGAGAATTCGCAAGGGTCAATGCAGCCGCCAGTGCAATGGCTGCACCTCGCCCTGGGTGAACCACATTCTTGATCATGGTGTCACCCCTGCCAGGTAAGTATGCCTTCCTCAGCCTGGACACGGGGTCTTGCTTTTTTCCACTCACCCTCTTGAATGACTGTGCCATTCGTACACTGGCGAATGCCTGGCCCAGCATGATGGGCCAGTTTCTCTCAGTGGATTAGAACGGCGTGTGTACTTCGCACAGGGCGTTAGAGGAGGTCACAGGCACAACTGCGGAGCATGCAATAGCTGAATGAGCTCAAGTGTCAAGCCTCTGGAACGGGTTCGACTCACCGGGTTGGTGGACAGCAGAGTAGATGTGTGTCGGCTACGTCGCCTGCTTCCCAATTTGACGACATGGTTGCTTCCGCCACACCTACTTGTGCGCACGTGAGTATTGCCACAGCCCGTTTTCTCTGTCTAGATTAGCATTTTCGTTGACCAGCGGAGGTGGTGCACCGCTCCTGGAAATACTGCAATAACAAGATGATGCGCGGAATGGGCAAAGCAAGCTCTGAATCCCATCTCCCTGTTCAAAAAAGCAATTTAATATGAAGTCTCCAGATAGGAGACATATCAGATATTAAACTGATAAGAACAGATACTACACTTGATCTTAGCCAAAAGGCTGAGAAGCGATGAAGAGGATAACTGACGGACTCAAGTACAGGCTTCTCGGTCTACCCACTCTCACAGTCAGTCATGTTACACCAAGCAGCGCTGCTCTTATGGACACTGAGACGGAGGAAACCTTGTCTGCTGACTTAACCATTCATTATTCACAAGCCTTCACATAAGCAGCTGCAGTCCAACAACTTTTGCAGTCTTCCTGCAGGATGAAAGACCAAGCACCTGCTGCGGTCCCGGCCAGACTTGTGAAGAAAGCCAGAAGACCATAGTCAAGTCTTGCTCATTTGTGTTAATTGGTTTCAAGACTATCACTCTTAATTATTGACATACAAGCCAGGGAAGAGCGCGAACGCAGTTCCCCACTATCAGAAATTATGCAGTCGAGATTCCCACATTTGGAGAATTCGCAATGGTCAATGCAGCCGCCAGTGCAATGGCTGCACCTCGCCCTGGGTGAACCACATTCTTGATCATGGTGTCACCCCTGCCAGGTAAGTATGCCTTCCTCAGCCTGGGCACGGGGTCTTGCTTTTTTCCACTCACCCTCTTGGATGACTGTGCTATTCGTACACTGGCGAATGCCTGGCCCAGCATGATGGGCCAGTTTCTCTCAGTGGATTAGAACGGCGTGTGTACTTCGCACAGGGCATTAGAGGAGGTCACAGGCACAACTGCGGAGCATGCAATAGCTGAATGAGCTCAAGTGTCAAGCCTCTGGAACGGGTTCGACTCACCGGATTGGTGGACAGCAGAGTAGATGTGTGTCGGCTACGTCGCCTGCTTCCCAATTTGACGACATGGTTGCTTCCGCCACACCTACTTGTGCGCACGTGAGTATTGCCACAGCCCGTTTTCTCTGTCTAGATTAGCATTTTCGTTGACCAGCGGAGGTGGTGCACCGCTCCTGGATATACTGCAATACCAGGATGATGCGCGGAATGGGCAAAGCAAGCTCTGAATCCCATCTCCCTGTTCAAAAAAGCAATTTAATATGAAGTCTCCTGATAGGAGACATATCAGATATTAAACTGATAAGAACAGATACTACACTTGATCTTAGCCAAAAGGCCGAGAAGCGATGAAGAGGATAACTGACGGACTCAAGTACAGGCTTCTCGGTCTACCCACTCTCACAGTCGGTCATGTTACACCACGCAGCGCTGCTCTTATGGACACTGAGACGGAGGAAACCTTGTCTGCTGACTTAACCATTCATTATTCACAAGCCTTCACATAAGCAGCTGCAGTCCAACAACTTTTGCAGTCTTCCTGCAGGATGAAAGGCCAAGCGCCTGCTGCGGTCCCGGCCAGACTTGTGAAGAAAGCCAGAAGACCATAGTCAAGTCTTGCTCATTTGTGTTAATTGGTTTCAAGACTATCGCTCTTAATTATTGACATACAAGCCAGGGAAGAGCACAAACGCAGTTCCCCACTATCAGAAATTATGCAGTCGAGATTCCCACATTTGGAGAATTCGCAATGGTCAATGCAGCCGCCAGTGCAATGGCTGCACCTCGCCCTGGGTGAACCACATTCTTGATCATGGTGTCACCCCTGCCAGGTAAGTATGCCTTCCTCAGCCTGGGCACGGGGTCTTGCTTTTTTCCACTCACCCTCTTGAATGACTGTGCCATTCGTACACTGGCGAATGCCTGGCCCAGCATGATGGGCCAGTTTCTCTCAGTGGATTAGAACGGCGTGTGTACTTCGCACAGGGCGTTAGAGGAGGTCACAGGCACAACTGCGGAGCATGCAATAGCTGAATGAGCTCAAGTGTCAAGCCTCTGGAACGGGTTCGACTCACCGGGTTGGTGGACAGCAGAGTAGATGTGTGTCGGCAACGTCGCCTGCTTCCCAATTTGACGACATGGTTGCTTCCGCCACACCTACTTGTGCGCACGTGAGTATTGCCACAGCCCGTTTTCTCTGTCTAGATTAGCATTTTCGTTGACCAGCGGAGGTGGTGCACCGCTCCTGGAAATACTGCAATACCAGGATGATGCGCAGAATGGGCAAAGTAAGCTCTGAATCCCATCTCCCTGTTCAAAAAAGCAATTTAATATGAAGTCTCCAGATAGGAGACATATCAGATATTAAACTGATAAGAACAGATACTACACTTGATCTTAGCCAAAAGGCCGAGAAGCGATGAAGAGGATAACTGACGGACTCAAGTACAGGCTTCTCGGTCTACCAACTCTCACAGTCGGTCATGTTACACCAAGCAGCGCTGCTCTTATGGACACTGAGACGGAGGAAACCTTGTCTGCTGACTTAACCATTCATTATTCACAAGCCTTCACATAAGCAGCTGCAGTCCAACAACTTTTGCAGTCTTCCTGCAGGATGAAAGACCAAGCGCCTGCTGCGGTCCCGGCCAGACTTGTGAAGAAAGCCAGAAGACCATAGTCAAGTCTTGCTCATTTGTGTTAATTGGTTTCAAGACTATCGCTCTTAATTTTTGACATACAAGCCAGGGAAGAGCGCGAACGCAGTTCCCCACTATCAGAAATTATGCAGTCGAGATTCCCACATTTGGAGAATTCGCAAGGGTCAATGCAGCCGCCAGTGCAATGGCTGCACCTCGCCCTGGGTGAACCACATTCTTGATCATGGTGTCACCCCTGCCAGGTAAGTATGCCTTCCTCAGCCTGGACACGGGGTCTTGCTTTTTTCCACTCACCCTCTTGAATGACTGTGCCATTCGTACACTGGCGAATGCCTGGCCCAGCATGATGGGCCAGTTTCTCTCAGTGGATTAGAACGGCGTGTGTACTTCGCACAGGGCGTTAGAGGAGGTCATAGGCACAACTGCGGAGCATGCAATAGCTGAATGAGCTCAAGTGTCAAGCCTCTGGAACGGGTTCGACTCACCGGGTTGGTGGACAGCAGAGTAGATGTGTGTCGGCTACGTCGCCTGCTTCCCAATTTGACGACATGGTTGCTTCCGCCACACCTACTTGTGCGCACGTGAGTATTGCCACAGCCCGTTTTCTCTGTCTAGATTAGCATTTTCGTTGACCAGCGGAGGTGGTGCACCGCTCCTGGAAATACTGCAATACCAAGATGATGCGCAGAATGGGCAAAGTAAGCTCTGAATCCCATCTCCCTGTTCAAAAAAGCAATTTAATATGAAGTCTCCAGATAGGAGACATATCAGATATTAAACTGATAAGAACAGATACTACACTTGATCTTAGCCAAAAGGCCGAGAAGCGATGAAGAGGATAACTGACGGACTCAAGTACAGGCTTCTCGGTCTACCAACTCTCACAGTCGGTCATGTTACACCAAGCAGCGCTGCTCTTATGGACACTGAGACGGAGGAAACCTTGTCTGCTGACTTAACCATTCATTATTCACAAGCCTTCACATAAGCAGCTGCAGTCCAACAACTTTTGCAGTCTTCCTGCAGGATGAAAGACCAAGCGCCTGCTGCGGTCCCGGCCAGACTTGTGAAGAAAGCCAGAAGACCATAGTCAAGTCTTGCTCATTTGTGTTAATTGGTTTCAAGACTATCGCTCTTAATTATTGACATACAAGCCAGGGAAGAGCGCGAACGCAGTTCCCCACTATCAGAAATTATGCAGTCGAGATTCCCACATTTGGAGAATTCGCAATGGTCAATGCAGCCGCCAGTGCAATGGCTGCACCTCGCCCTGGGTGAACCACATTCTTGATCATGGTGTCACCCCTGCCAGGTAAGTATGCCTTCCTCAGCCTGGGCACGGGGTCTTGCTTTTTTCCACTCACCCTCTTGGATGACTGTGCTATTCGTACACTGGCGAATGCCTGGCCCAGCATGATGGGCCAGTTTCTCTCAGTGGATTAGAACGGCGTGTGTACTTCGCACAGGGCATTAGAGGAGGTCACAGGCACAACTGCGGAGCATGCAATAGCTGAATGAGCTCAAGTGTCAAGCCTCTGGAACGGGTTCGACTCACCGGATTGGTGGACAGCAGAGTAGATGTGTGTCGGCTACGTCGCCTGCTTCCCAATTTGACGACATGGTTGCTTCCGCCACACCTACTTGTGCGCACGTGAGTATTGCCACAGCCCGTTTTCTCTGTCTAGATTAGCATTTTCGTTGACCAGCGGAGGTGGTGCACCGCTCCTGGAAATACTGCAATACCAGGATGATGCGCGGAATGGGCAAAGCAAGCTCTGAATCCCATCTCCCTGTTCAAAAAAGCAATTTAATATGAAGTCTCCAGATAGGAGACATATCAGATATTAAACTGATAAGAACAGATACTACACTTGATCTTAGCCAAAAGGCCGAGAAGCGATGAAGAGGATAACTGACGGACTCAAGTACAGGCTTCTCGGTCTACCAACTCTCACAGTCGGTCATGTTACACCAAGCAGCGCTGCTCTTATGGACACTGAGACGGAGGAAACCTTGTCTGCTGACTTAACCATTCATTATTCACAAGCCTTCACATAAGCAGCTGCAGTCCAACAACTTTTGCAGTCTTCCTGCAGGATGAAAGACCAAGCGCCTGCTGCGGTCCCGGCCAGACTTGTGAAGAAAGCCAGAAGACCATAGTCAAGTCTTGCTCATTTGTGTTAATTGGTTTCAAGACTATCGCTCTTAATTATTGACATACAAGCCAGGGAAGAGCGCGAACGCAGTTCCCCACTATCAGAAATTATGCAGTCGAGATTCCCACATTTGGAGAATTCGCAATGGTCAATGCAGCCGCCAGTGCAATGGCTGCACCTCGCCCTGGGTGAACCACATTCTTGATCATGGTGTCACCCCTGCCAGGTAAGTATGCCTTCCTCAGCCTGGGCACGGGGTCTTGCTTTTTTCCACTCACCCTCTTGGATGACTGTGCTATTCGTACACTGGCGAATGCCTGGCCCAGCATGATGGGCCAGTTTCTCTCAGTGGATTAGAACGGCGTGTGTACTTCGCACAGGGCATTAGAGGAGGTCACAGGCACAACTGCGGAGCATGCAATAGCTGAATGAGCTCAAGTGTCAAGCCTCTGGAACGGGTTCGACTCACCGGATTGGTGGACAGCAGAGTAGATGTGTGTCGGCTACGTCGCCTGCTTCCCAATTTGACGACATGGTTGCTTCCGCCACACCTACTTGTGCGCACGTGAGTATTGCCACAGCCCGTTTTCTCTGTCTAGATTAGCATTTTTGTTGACCAGCGGAGGTGGTGCACCGCTCCTGGATATACTGCAATACCAGGATGATGCGCAGAATGGGCAAAGCAAGCTCTGAATCCCATCTCCCTGTTCAAAAAAGCAATTTAATATGAAGTCTCCTGATAGGAGACATATCAGATATTAAACTGATAAGAACAGATACTACACTTGATCTTAGCCAAAAGGCCGAGAAGCGATGAAGAGGATAACTGACGGACTCAAGTACAGGCTTCTTAGTCTACCCACTCTCACAGTCGGTCATGTTACACCAAGCAGCGCTGCTCTTATGGACACTGAGACGGAGGAAACCTTGTCTGCTGACTTAACCATTCATTATTCACAAGCCTTCACATAAGCAGCTGCAGTCCAACAACTTTTGCAGTCTTCCTGCAGGATGAAAGACCAAGCGCCTGCTGCGGTCCCGGCCAGACTTGTGAAGAAAGCCAGAAGACCATAGTCAAGTCTTGCTAATTTGTGTTAATTGGTTTCAAGACTATCGCTCTTAATTTTTTACATACAAGCCAGGGAAGAGCGCGAACGCAGTTCCCCACTATCAGAAATTATGCAGTCGAGATTCCCACATTTGGAGAATTCGCAAGGGTCAATGCAGCCGCCAGTGCAATGGCTGCACCTCGCCCTGGGTGAACCACATTCTTGATCATGGTGTCACCCCTGCCAGGTAAGTATGCCTTCCTCAGCCTGGACACGGGGTCTTGCTTTTTTCCACTCACCCTCTTGAATGACTGTGCCAGTCGTACACTGGCGAATGCCTGGCCCAGCATGATGGGCCAGTTTCTCTCAGTGGATTAGAACGGCGTGTGTACTTCGCACAGGGCGTTAGAGGAGGTCACAGGCACAACTGCGGAGCATGCAATAGCTGAATGAGCTCAAGTGTCAAGCGTCTGGAACGGGTTCGACTCACCGGGTTGGTGGACAGCAGAGTAGATGTGTGTCGGCTACGTCGCCTGCTTCCCAATTTGACGACATGGTTGCTTCCGCCACACCTACTTGTGCGCACGTGAGTATTGCCACAGCCCGTTTTCTCTGTCTAGATTAGCATTTTCGTTGACCAGCGGAGGTGGTGCACCGCTCCTGGAAATACTGCAATAACAAGATGATGCGCGGAATGGGTTAAGCAAGCTCTGAATCCCATCTCCCTGTTCAAAAAAGCAATTTAATATGAAGTCTCCAGATAGGAGACATATCAGATATTAAACTGATAAGAACAGATACTACACTTGATCTTAGCCAAAAGGCTGAGAAGCGATGAAGAGGATAACTGACGGACTCAAGTACAGGCTTCTCGGTCTACCCACTCTCACAGTCAGTCATGTTACACCAAGCAGCGCTGCTCTTATGGACACTGAGACGGAGGAAACCTTGTCTGCTGACTTAACCATTCATTATTCACAAGCCTTCACATAAGCAGCTGCAGTCCAACAACTTTTGCAGTCTTCCTGCAGGATGAAAGACCAAGCGCCTGCTGCGGTCCCGGCCAGACTTGTGAAGAAAGCCAGAAGACCATAGTCAAGTCTTGCTCATTTGTGTTAATTGGTTTCAAGACTATCGCTCTTAATTATTGACATACAAGCCAGGGAAGAGCGCGAACGCAGTTCCCCACTATCAGAAATTATGCAGTCGAGATTCCCACATTTGGAGAATTCGCAATGGTCAATGCAGCCGCCAGTGCAATGGCTGCACCTCGCCCTGGGTGAACCACATTCTTGATCATGGTGTCACCCCTGCCAGGTAAGTATGCCTTCCTCAGCCTGGGCACGGGGTCTTGCTTTTTTCCACTCACCCTCTTGGATGACTGTGCTATTCGTACACTGGCGAATGCCTGGCCCAGCATGATGGGCCAGTTTCTCTCAGTGGATTAGAACGGCGTGTGTACTTCGCACAGGGCATTAGAGGAGGTCACAGGCACAACTGCGGAGCATGCAATAGCTGAATGAGCTCAAGTGTCAAGCCTCTGGAACGGGTTCGACTCACCGGATTGGTGGACAGCAGAGTAGATGTGTGTCGGCTACGTCGCCTGCTTCCCAATTTGACGACATGGTTGCTTCCGCCACACCTACTTGTGCGCACGTGAGTATTGCCACAGCCCGTTTTCTCTGTCTAGATTAGCATTTTTGTTGACCAGCGGAGGTGGTGCACCGCTCCTGGATATACTGCAATACCAGGATGATGCGCAGAATGGGCAAAGCAAGCTCTGAATCCCATCTCCCTGTTCAAAAAAGCAATTTAATATGAAGTCTCCTGATAGGAGACATATCAGATATTAAACTGATAAGAACAGATACTACACTTGATCTTAGCCAAAAGGCCGAGAAGCGATGAAGAGGATAACTGACGGACTCAAGTACAGGCTTCTCAGTCTACCCACTCTCACAGTCGGTCATGTTACACCAAGCAGCGCTGCTCTTATGGACACTGAGACGGAGGAAACCTTGTCTGCTGACTTAACCATTCATTATTCACAAGCCTTCACATAAGCAGCTGCAGTCCAACAACTTTTGCAGTCTTCCTGCAGGATGAAAGACCAAGCGCCTGCTGCGGTCCCGGCCAGACTTGTGAAGAAAGCCAGAAGACCATAGTCAAGTCTTGCTAATTTGTGTTAATTGGTTTCAAGACTATCGCTCTTAATTTTTTACATACAAGCCAGGGAAGAGCGCGAACGCAGTTCCCCACTATCAGAAATTATGCAGTCGAGATTCCCACATTTGGAGAATTCGCAAGGGTCAATGCAGCCGCCAGTGCAATGGCTGCACCTCGCCCTGGGTGAACCACATTCTTGATCATGGTGTCACCCCTGCCAGGTAAGTATGCCTTCCTCAGCCTGGACACGGGGTCTTGCTTTTTTCCACTCACCCTCTTGAATGACTGTGCCAGTCGTACACTGGCGAATGCCTGGCCCAGCATGATGGGCCAGTTTCTCTCAGTGGATTAGAACGGCGTGTGTACTTCGCACAGGGCGTTAGAGGAGGTCACAGGCACAACTGCGGAGCATGCAATAGCTGAATGAGCTCAAGTGTCAAGCGTCTGGAACGGGTTCGACTCACCGGGTTGGTGGACAGCAGAGTAGATGTGTGTCGGCTACGTCGCCTGCTTCCCAATTTGACGACATGGTTGCTTCCGCCACACCTACTTGTGCGCACGTGAGTATTGCCACAGCCCGTTTTCTCTGTCTAGATTAGCATTTTCGTTGACCAGCGGAGGTGGTGCACCGCTCCTGGAAATACTGCAATAACAAGATGATGCGCGGAATGGGTTAAGCAAGCTCTGAATCCCATCTCCCTGTTCAAAAAAGCAATTTAATATGAAGTCTCCAGATAGGAGACATATCAGATATTAAACTGATAAGAACAGATACTACACTTGATCTTAGCCAAAAGGCTGAGAAGCGATGAAGAGGATAACTGACGGACTCAAGTACAGGCTTCTCGGTCTACCCACTCTCACAGTCAGTCATGTTACACCAAGCAGCGCTGCTCTTATGGACACTGAGACGGAGGAAACCTTGTCTGCTGACTTAACCATTCATTATTCACAAGCCTTCACATAAGCAGCTGCAGTCCAACAACTTTTGCAGTCTTCCTGCAGGATGAAAGACCAAGCACCTGCTGCGGTCCCGGCCAGACTTGTGAAGAAAGCCAGAAGACCATAGTCAAGTCTTGCTCATTTGTGTTAATTGGTTTCAAGACTATCACTCTTAATTATTGACATACAAGCCAGGGAAGAGCGCGAACGCAGTTCCCCACTATCAGAAATTATGCAGTCGAGATTCCCACATTTGGAGAATTCGCAATGGTCAATGCAGCCGCCAGTGCAATGGCTGCACCTCGCCCTGGGTGAACCACATTCTTGATCATGGTGTCACCCCTGCCAGGTAAGTATGCCTTCCTCAGCCTGGGCACGGGGTCTTGCTTTTTTCCACTCACCCTCTTGGATGACTGTGCTATTCGTACACTGGCGAATGCCTGGCCCAGCATGATGGGCCAGTTTCTCTCAGTGGATTAGAACGGCGTGTGTACTTCGCACAGGGCATTAGAGGAGGTCACAGGCACAACTGCGGAGCATGCAATAGCTGAATGAGCTCAAGTGTCAAGCCTCTGGAACGGGTTCGACTCACCGGATTGGTGGACAGCAGAGTAGATGTGTGTCGGCTACGTCACCTGCTTCCCAATTTGACGACATGGTTGCTTCCGCCACACC
Organism: Leptonotus elevatus; assembly: GCF_054856555.1. NCBI lineage: Eukaryota > Metazoa > Chordata > Actinopteri > Syngnathiformes > Syngnathidae > Leptonotus > Leptonotus elevatus. The sequence continues at coordinate 70,894 of NW_028233732.1, forward strand.
TACTTGTGCGCACGTGAGTATTGCCACAGCCCGTTTTCTCTGTCTAGATTAGCATTTTCGTTGACCAGCGGAGGTGGTGCACCGCTCCTGGATATACTGCAATACCAGGATGATGCGCGGAATGGGCAAAGCAAGCTCTGAATCCCATCTCCCTGTTCAAAAAAGCAATTTAATATGAAGTCTCCTGATAGGAGACATATCAGATATTAAACTGATAAGAACAGATACTACACTTGATCTTAGCCAAAAGGCCGAGAAGCGATGAAGAGGATAACTGACGGACTCAAGTACAGGCTTCTCAGTCTACCCACTCTCACAGTCGGTCATGTTACACCAAGCAGCGCTGCTCTTATGGACACTGAGACGGAGGAAACCTGGTCTGCTGACTTAACCATTCATTATTCACAAGCCTTCACATAAGCAGCTGCAGTCCAACAACTTTTGCAGTCTTCCTGCAGGATGAAAGACCAAGCGCCTGCTGCGGTCCCGGCCAGACTTGTGAAGAAAGCCAGAAGACCATAGTCAAGTCTTGCTCATTTGTGTTAATTGGTTTCAAGACTATCGCTCTTAATTTTTGACATACAAGCCAGGGAAGAGCGCGAACGCAGTTCCCCACTATCAGAAATTATGCAGTCGAGATTCCCACATTTGGAGAATTCGCAAGGGTCAATGCAGCCGCCAGTGCAATGGCTGCACCTCGCCCTGGGTGAACCACATTCTTGATCATGGTGTCACCCCTGCCAGGTAAGTATGCCTACCTCAGCCTGGACACGGGGTCTTGCTTTTTTCCACTCACCCTCTTGAATGACTGTGCCATTCGTACACTGGCGAATGCCTGGCCCAGCATGATGGGCCAGTTTCTCTCAGTGGATTAGAACGGCGTGTGTACTTCGCACAGGGCGTTAGAGGAGGTCACAGGCACAACTGCGGAGCATGCAATAGCTGAATGAGCTCAAGTGTCAAGCCTCTGGAACGGGTTCGACTCACCGGGTTGGTGGACAGCAGAGTAGATGTGTGTCGGCTACGTCGCCTGCTTCCCAATTTGACGACATGGTTGCTTCCGCCACACCTACTTGTGCGCACGTGAGTATTGCCACAGCCCGTTTTCTCTGTCTAGATTAGCATTTTCGTTGACCAGCGGAGGTGGTGCATCGCTCCTGGAAATACTGCAATAACAAGATGATGCGCGGAATGGGCAAAGCAAGCTCTGAATCCCATCTCCCTGTTCAAAAAAGCAATTTAATATGAAGTCTCCAGATAGGAGACATATCAGATATTAAACTGATAAGAACAGATACTACACTTGATCTTAGCCAAAAGGCCGAGAAGCGATGAAGAGGATAACTGACGGACTCAAGTACAGGCTTCTCGGTCTACCAACTCTCACAGTCGGTCATGTTACACCAAGCAGCGCTGCTCTTATGGACACTGAGACGGAGGAAACCTTGTCTGCTGACTTAACCATTCATTATTCACAAGCCTTCACATAAGCAGCTGCAGTCCAACAACTTTTGCAGTCTTCCTGCAGGATGAAAGACCAAGCGCCTGCTGCGGTCCCGGCCAGACTTGTGAAGAAAGCCAGAAGACCATAGTCAAGTCTTGCTCATTTGTGTTAATTGGTTTCAAGACTATCGCTCTTAATTTTTGACATACAAGCCAGGGAAGAGCGCGAACGCAGTTCCCCACTATCAGAAATTATGCAGTCGAGATTCCCACATTTGGAGAATTCGCAAGGGTCAATGCAGCCGCCAGTGCAATGGCTGCACCTCGCCCTGGGTGAACCACATTCTTGATCATGGTGTCACCCCTGCCAGGTAAGTATGCCTTCCTCAGCCTGGACACGGGGTCTTGCTTTTTTCCACTCACCCTCTTGAATGACTGTGCCATTCGTACACTGGCGAATGCCTGGCCCAGCATGATGGGCCAGTTTCTCTCAGTGGATTAGAACGGCGTGTGTACTTCGCACAGGGCGTTAGAGGAGGTCACAGGCACAACTGCGGAGCATGCAATAGCTGAATGAGCTCAAGTGTCAAGCCTCTGGAACGGGTTCGACTCACCGGGTTGGTGGACAGCAGAGTAGATGTGTGTCGGCAACGTCGCCTGCTTCCCAATTTGACGACATGGTTGCTTCCGCCACACCTACTTGTGCGCACGTGAGTATTGCCACAGCCCGTTTTCTCTGTCTAGATTAGCATTTTCATTGACCAGCGGAGGTGGTGCACCGCTCCTGGAAATACTGCAATACCAGGATGATGCGCAGAATGGGCAAAGTAAGCTCTGAATCCCATCTCCCTGTTCAAAAAAGCAATTTAATATGAAGTCTCCAGATAGGAGACATATCAGATATTAAACTGATAAGAACAGATACTACACTTGATCTTAGCCAAAAGGCCGAGAAGCGATGAAGAGGATAACTGACGGACTCAAGTACAGGCTTCTCGGTCTACCAACTCTCACAGTCGGTCATGTTACACCAAGCAGCGCTGCTCTTATGGACACTGAGACGGAGGAAACCTTGTCTGCTGACTTAACCATTCATTATTCACAAGCCTTCACATAAGCAGCTGCAGTCCAACAACTTTTGCAGTCTTCCTGCAGGATGAAAGACCAAGCGCCTGCTGCGGTCCCGGCCAGACTTGTGAAGAAAGCCAGAAGACCATAGTCAAGTCTTGCTCATTTGTGTTAATTGGTTTCAAGACTATCGCTCTTAATTATTGACATACAAGCCAGGGAAGAGCGCGAACGCAGTTCCCCACTATCAGAAATTATGCAGTCGAGATTCCCACATTTGGAGAATTCGCAATGGTCAATGCAGCCGCCAGTGCAATGGCTGCACCTCGCCCTGGGTGAACCACATTCTTGATCATGGTGTCACCCCTGCCAAGTAAGTATGCCTTCCTCAGCCTGGGCACGGGGTCTTGCTTTTTTCCACTCACCCTCTTGGATGACTGTGCTATTCGTACACTGGCGAATGCCTGGCCCAGCATGATGGGCCAGTTTCTCTCAGTGGATTAGAACGGCGTGTGTACTTCGCACAGGGCATTAGAGGAGGTCACAGGCACAACTGCGGAGCATGCAATAGCTGAATGAGCTCAAGTGTCAAGCCTCTGGAACGGGTTCGACTCACCGGATTGGTGGACAGCAGAGTAGATGTGTGTCGGCTACGTCGCCTGCTTCCCAATTTGACGACATGGTTGCTTCCGCCACACCTACTTGTGCGCACGTGAGTATTGCCACAGCCCGTTTTCTCTGTCTAGATTAGCATTTTCGTTGACCAGCGGAGGTGGTGCACCGCTCCTGGAAATACTGCAATAACAAGATGATGCGCGGAATGGGCAAAGCAAGCTCTGAATCCCATCTCCCTGTTCAAAAAAGCAATTTAATATGAAGTCTCCAGAATAGGAGACATATCAGATATTAAACTGATAAGAACAGATACTACACTTGATCTTAGCCAAAAGGCTGAGAAGCGATGAAGAGGATAACTGACGGACTCAAGTACAGGCTTCTCGGTCTACCCACTCTCACAGTCAGTCATGTTACACCAAGCAGCGCTGCTCTTATGGACACTGAGACGGAGGAAACCTTGTCTGCTGACTTAACCATTCATTATTCACAAGCCTTCACATAAGCAGCTGCAGTCCAACAACTTTTGCAGTCTTCCTGCAGGATGAAAGGCCAAGCGCCTGCTGCGGTCCCGGCCAGACTTGTGAAGAAAGCCAGAAGACCATAGTCAAGTCTTGCTCATTTGTGTTAATTGGTTTCAAGACTATCGCTCTTAATTATTGACATACAAGCCAGGGAAGAGCGCGAACGCAGTTCCCCACTATCAGAAATTATACAGTCGAGATTCCCACATTTGGAGAATTCGCAATGGTCAATGCAGCCGCCAGTGCAATGGCTGCACCTCGCCCTGGGTGAACCACATTCTTGATCATGGTGTCACCCCTGCCAGGTAAGTATGCCTTCCTCAGCCTGGACACGGGGGTCTTGCTTTTTTCCACTCACCCTCTTGAATGACTGTGCCATTCGTACACTGGCGAATGCCTGGCCCAGCATGATGGGCCAGTTTCTCTCAGTGGATTAGAACGGCGTGTGTACTTCGCACAGGGCGTTAGAGGAGGTCACAGGCACAACTGCGGAGCATGCAATAGCTGAATGAGCTCAAGTGTCAAGCCTCTGGAACGGGTTCGACTCACCGGGTTGGTGGACAGCAGAGTAGATGTGTGTCGGCAACGTCGCCTGCTTCCCAATTTGACGACATGGTTGCTTCCGCCGCACCTACTTGTGCGCACGTGAGTATTGCCACAGCCCGTTTTCTCTGTCTAGATTAGCATTTTCATTGACCAGCGGAGGTGGTGCACCGCTCCTGGAAATACTGCAATACCAGGATGATGCGCAGAATGGGCAAAGTAAGCTCTGAATCCCATCTCCCTGTTCAAAAAAGCAATTTAATATGAAGTCTCCAGATAGGAGACATATCAGATATTAAACTGATAAGAACAGATACTACACTTGATCTTAGCCAAAAGGCCGAGAAGCGATGAAGAGGATAACTGACGGACTCAAGTACAGGCTTCTCGGTCTACCAACTCTCACAGTCGGTCATGTTACACCAAGCAGCGCTGCTCTTATGGACACTGAGACGGAGGAAACCTTGTCTGCTGACTTAACCATTCATTATTCACAAGCCTTCACATAAGCAGCTGCAGTCCAACAACTTTTGCAGTCTTCCTGCAGGATGAAAGACCAAGCGCCTGCTGCGGTCCCGGCCAGACTTGTGAAGAAAGCCAGAAGACCATAGTCAAGTCTTGCTCATTTGTGTTAATTGGTTTCAAGACTATCGCTCTTAATTATTGACATACAAGCCAGGGAAGAGCGCGAACGCAGTTCCCCACTATCAGAAATTATGCAGTCGAGATTCCCACATTTGGAGAATTCGCAATGGTCAATGCAGCCGCCAGTGCAATGGCTGCACCTCGCCCTGGGTGAACCACATTCTTGATCATGGTGTCACCCCTGCCAAGTAAGTATGCCTTCCTCAGCCTGGGCACGGGGTCTTGCTTTTTTCCACTCACCCTCTTGGATGACTGTGCTATTCGTACACTGGCGAATGCCTGGCCCAGCATGATGGGCCAGTTTCTCTCAGTGGATTAGAACGGCGTGTGTACTTCGCACAGGGCATTAGAGGAGGTCACAGGCACAACTGCGGAGCATGCAATAGCTGAATGAGCTCAAGTGTCAAGCCTCTGGAACGGGTTCGACTCACCGGATTGGTGGACAGCAGAGTAGATGTGTGTCGGCTACGTCGCCTGCTTCCCAATTTGACGACATGGTTGCTTCCGCCACACCTACTTGTGCGCACGTGAGTATTGCCACAGCCCGTTTTCTCTGTCTAGATTAGCATTTTCGTTGACCAGCGGAGGTGGTGCACCGCTCCTGGAAATACTGCAATAACAAGATGATGCGCGGAATGGGCAAAGCAAGCTCTGAATCCCATCTCCCTGTTCAAAAAAGCAATTTAATATGAAGTCTCCAGAATAGGAGACATATCAGATATTAAACTGATAAGAACAGATACTACACTTGATCTTAGCCAAAAGGCTGAGAAGCGATGAAGAGGATAACTGACGGACTCAAGTACAGGCTTCTCGGTCTACCCACTCTCACAGTCAGTCATGTTACACCAAGCAGCGCTGCTCTTATGGACACTGAGACGGAGGAAACCTTGTCTGCTGACTTAACCATTCATTATTCACAAGCCTTCACATAAGCAGCTGCAGTCCAACAACTTTTGCAGTCTTCCTGCAGGATGAAAGGCCAAGCGCCTGCTGCGGTCCCGGCCAGACTTGTGAAGAAAGCCAGAAGACCATAGTCAAGTCTTGCTCATTTGTGTTAATTGGTTTCAAGACTATCGCTCTTAATTATTGACATACAAGCCAGGGAAGAGCGCGAACGCAGTTCCCCACTATCAGAAATTATGCAGTCGAGATTCCCACATTTGGAGAATTCGCAATGGTCAATGCAGCCGCCAGTGCAATGGCTGCACCTCGCCCTGGGTGAACCACATTCTTGATCATGGTGTCACCCCTGCCAGGTAAGTATGCCTTCCTCAGCCTGGACACGGGGTCTTGCTTTTTTCCACTCACCCTCTTGAATGACTGTGCCATTCGTACACTGGCGAATGCCTGGCCCAGCATGATGGGCCAGTTTCTCTCAGTGGATTAGAACGGCGTGTGTACTTCGCACAGGGCGTTAGAGGAGGTCACAGGCACAACTGCGGAGCATGCAATAGCTGAATGAGCTCAAGTGTCAAGCCTCTGGAACGGGTTCGACTCACCGGGTTGGTGGACAACAGAGTAGATGTGTGTCGGCAACGTCGCCTGCTTCCCAATTTGACGACATGGTTGCTTCCGCCACACCTACTTGTGCGCACGTGAGTATTGCCACAGCCCGTTTTCTCTGTCTAGATTAGCATTTTCGTTGACCAGCGGAGGTGGTGCACCGCTCCTGGAAATACTGCAATACCAGGATGATGCGCAGAATGGGCAAAGTAAGCTCTGAATCCCATCTCCCTGTTCAAAAAAGCAGTTTAATATGAAGTCTCCTGATAGGAGACATATCAGATATTAAACTGATAAGAACAGATACTACACTTGATCTTAGCCAAAAGGCCGAGAAGCGATGAAGAGGATAACTGACGGACTCAAGTACAGGCTTCTCAGTCTACCCACTCTCACAGTCGGTCATGTTACACCAAGCAGCGCTGCTCTTATGGACACTGAGACGGAGGAAACCTTGTCTGCTGACTTAACCATTCATTATTCACAAGCCTTCACATAAGCAGCTGCAGTCCAACAACTTTTGCAGTCTTCCTGCAGGATGAAAGACCAAGCACCTGCTGCGGTCCCGGCCAGACTTGTGAAGAAAGCCAGAAGACCATAGTCAAGTCTTGCTCATTTGTGTTAATTGGTTTCAAGACTATCGCTCTTAATTATTGACATACAAGCCAGGGAAGAGCACGAACGCAGTTCCCCACTATCAGAAATTATGCAGTCGAGATTCCCACATTTGGAGAATTCGCAATGGTCAATGCAGCCGCCAGTGCAATGGCTGCACCTCGCCCTGGGTGAACCACATTCTTGATCATGGTGTCACCCCTGCCAGGTAAGTATGCCTTCCTCAGCCTGGACACGGGGTCTTGCTTTTTTCCACTCACCCTCTTGAATGACTGTGCCATTCGTACACTGGCGAATGCCTGGCCCAGCATGATGGGCCAGTTTCTCTCAGTGGATTAGAACGGCGTGTGTACTTCGCACAGGGCGTTAGAGGAGGTCACAGGCACAACTGCGGAGCATGCAATAGCTGAATGAGCTCAAGTTTCAAGCCTCTGGAACGGGTTCGACTCACCGGGTTGGTGGACAGCAGAGTAGATGTGTGTCGGCAACGTCGCCTGCTTCCCAATTTGACGACATGGTTGCTTCCGCCACACCTACTTGTGCGCACGTGAGTATTGCCACAGCCCGTTTTCTCTGTCTAGATTAGCATTTTCATTGACCAGCGGAGGTGGTGCACCGCTCCTGGAAATACTGCAATACCAGGATGATGCGCAGAATGGGCAAAGTAAGCTCTGAATCCCATCTCCCTGTTCAAAAAAGCAATTTAATATGAAGTCTCCAGATAGGAGACATATCAGATATTAAACTGATAAGAACAGATACTACACTTGATCTTAGCCAAAAGGCCGAGAAGCGATGAAGAGGATAACTGACGGACTCAAGTACAGGCTTCTCGGTCTACCAACTCTCACAGTCGGTCATGTTACACCAAGCAGCGCTGCTCTTATGGACACTGAGACGGAGGAAACCTTGTCTGCTGACTTAACCATTCATTATTCACAAGCCTTCACATAAGCAGCTGCAGTCCAACAACTTTTGCAGTCTTCCTGCAGGATGAAAGACCAAGCGCCTGCTGCGGTCCCGGCCAGACTTGTGAAGAAAGCCAGAAGACCATAGTCAAGTCTTGCTCATTTGTGTTAATTGGTTTCAAGACTATCGCTCTTAATTATTGACATACAAGCCAGGGAAGAGCGCGAACGCAGTTCCCCACTATCAGAAATTATGCAGTCGAGATTCCCACATTTGGAGAATTCGCAATGGTCAATGCAGCCGCCAGTGCAATGGCTGCACCTCGCCCTGGGTGAACCACATTCTTGATCATGGTGTCACCCCTGCCAGGTAAGTATGCCTTCCTCAGCCTGGGCACGGGGTCTTGCTTTTTTCCACTCACCCTCTTGGATGACTGTGCTATTCGTACACTGGCGAATGCCTGGCCCAGCATGATGGGCCAGTTTCTCTCAGTGGATTAGAACGGCGTGTGTACTTCGCACAGGGCGTTAGAGGAGGTCACAGGCACAACTGCGGAGCATGCAATAGCTGAATGAGCTCAAGTGTCAAGCCTCTGGAACGGGTTCGACTCACCGGGTTGGTGGACAGCAGAGTAGATGTGTGTCGGCAACGTCGCCTGCTTCCCAATTTGACGACATGGTTGCTTCCGCCACACCTACTTGTGCGCACGTGAGTATTGCCACAGCCCGTTTTCTCTGTCTAGATTAGCATTTTCATTGACCAGCGGAGGTGGTGCACCGCTCCTGGATATACTGCAATAACAAGATGATGCGCGGAATGGGCAAAGCAAGCTCTGAATCCCATCTCCCTGTTCAAAAAAGCAATTTAATATGAAGTCTCCAGATAGGAGACATATCAGATATTAAACTGATAAGAACAGATACTACACTTGATCTTAGCCAAAAGGCTGAGAAGCGATGAAGAGGATAACTGACGGACTCAAGTACAGGCTTCTCGGTCTACCCACTCTCACAGTCAGTCATGTTACACCAAGCAGCGCTGCTCTTATGGACACTGAGACGGAGGAAACCTTGTCTGCTGACTTAACCATTCATTATTCACAAGCCTTCACATAAGCAGCTGCAGTCCAACAACTTTTGCAGTCTTCCTGCAGGATGAAAGACCAAGCGCCTGCTGCGGTCCCGGCCAGACTTGTGAAGAAAGCCAGAAGACCATAGTCAAGTCTTGCTCATTTGTGTTAATTGGTTTCAAGACTATCACTCTTAATTATTGACATACAAGCCAGGGAAGAGCGCAAACGCAGTTCCCCACTATCAGAAATTATGCAGTCGAGATTCCCACATTTGGAGAATTCGCAATGGTCAATGCAGCCGCCAGTGCAATGGCTGCACCTCGCCCTGGGTGAACCACATTCTTGATCATGGTGTCACCCCTGCCAGGTAAGTATGCCTTCCTCAGCCTGGGCACGGGGTCTTGCTTTTTTCCACTCACCCTCTTGGATGACTGTGCTATTCGTACACTGGCGAATGCCTGGCCCAGCATGATGGGCCAGTTTCTCTCAGTGGATTAGAACGGCGTGTGTACTTCGCACAGGGCATTAGAGGAGGTCACAGGCACAACTGCGGAGCATGCAATAGCTGAATGAGCTCAAGTGTCAAGCCTCTGGAACGGGTTCGACTCACCGGATTGGTGGACAGCAGAGTAGATGTGTGTCGGCTACGTCGCCTGCTTCCCAATTTGACGACATGGTTGCTTCCGCCACACCTACTTGTGCGCACGTGAGTATTGCCACAGCCCGTTTTCTCTGTCTAGATTAGCATTTTCGTTGACCAGCGGAGGTGGTGCACCGCTCCTGGAAATACTGCAATAACAAGATGATGCGCGGAATGGGCAAAGCAAGCTCTGAATCCCATCTCCCTGTTCAAAAAAGCAATTTAATATGAAGTCTCCAGAATAGGAGACATATCAGATATTAAACTGATAAGAACAGATACTACACTTGATCTTAGCCAAAAGGCTGAGAAGCGATGAAGAGGATAACTGACGGACTCAAGTACAGGCTTCTCGGTCTACCCTTTCTCACAGTCAGTCATGTTACACCAAGCAGCGCTGCTCTTATGGACACTGAGACGGAGGAAACCTTGTCTGCTGACTTAACCATTCATTATTCACAAGCCTTCACATAAGCAGCTGCAGTCCAACAACTTTTGCAGTCTTCCTGCAGGATGAAAGGCCAAGCGCCTGCTGCGGTCCCGGCCAGACTTGTGAAGAAAGCCAGAAGACCATAGTCAAGTCTTGCTCATTTGTGTTAATTGGTTTCAAGACTATCGCTCTTAATTATTGACATACAAGCCAGGGAAGAGCGCGAACGCAGTTCCCCACTATCAGAAATTATACAGTCGAGATTCCCACATTTGGAGAATTCGCAATGGTCAATGCAGCCGCCAGTGCAATGGCTGCACCTCGCCCTGGGTGAACCACATTCTTGATCATGGTGTCACCCCTGCCAGGTAAGTATGCCTTCCTCAGCCTGGACACGGGGTCTTGCTTTTTTCCACTCACCCTCTTGAATGACTGTGCCATTCGTACACTGGCGAATGCCTGGCCCAGCATGATGGGCCAGTTTCTCTCAGTGGATTAGAACGGCGTGTGTACTTCGCACAGGGCGTTAGAGGAGGTCACAGGCACAACTGCGGAGCATGCAATAGCTGAATGAGCTCAAGTGTCAAGCCTCTGGAACGGGTTCGACTCACCGGGTTGGTGGACAGCAGAGTAGATGTGTGTCGGCAACGTCGCCTGCTTCCCAATTTGACGACATGGTTGCTTCCGCCACACCTACTTGTGCGCACGTGAGTATTGCCACAGCCCGTTTTCTCTGTCTAGATTAGCATTTTCGTTGACCAGCGGAGGTGGTGCACCACTCCTGGATATACTGCAATACCAGGATGATGCGCGGAATGGGCAAAGCAAGCTCTGAATCCCATCTCCCTGTTCAAAAAAGCAGTTTAATATGAAGTCTCCTGATAGGAGACATATCAGATATTAAACTGATAAGAACAGATACTACACTTGATCTTAGCCAAAAGGCCGAGAAGCGATGAAGAGGATAACTGACGGACTCAAGTACAGGCTTCTCAGTCTACCCACTCTCACAGTCGGTCATGTTACACCAAGCAGCGCTGCTCTTATGGACACTGAGACGGAGGAAACCTTGTCTGCTGACTTAACCATTCATTATTCACAAGCCTTCACATAAGCAGCTGCAGTCCAACAACTTTTGCAGTCTTCCTGCAGGATGAAAGACCAAGCGCCTGCTGCGGTCCCGGCCAGACTTGTGAAGAAAGCCAGAAGACCATAGTCAAGTCTTGCTCATTTGTGTTAATTGGTTTCAAGACTATCGCTCTTAATTTTTGACATACAAGCCAGGGAAGAGCGCGAACGCAGTTCCCCACTATCAGAAATTATGCAGTCGAGATTCCCACATTTGGAGAATTCGCAAGGGTCAATGCAGCCGCCAGTGCAATGGCTGCACCTCGCCCTGGGTGAACCACATTCTTGATCATGGTGTCACCCCTGCCAGGTAAGTATGCCTTCCTCAGCCTGGACACGGGGTCTTGCTTTTTTCCACTCACCCTCTTGAATGACTGTGCCATTCGTACACTGGCGAATGCCTGGCCCAGCATGATGGGCCAGTTTCTCTCAGTGGATTAGAACGGCGTGTGTACTTCGCACAGGGCGTTAGAGGAGGTCACAGGCACAACTGCGGAGCATGCAATAGCTGAATGAGCTCAAGTGTCAAGCCTCTGGAACGGGTTCGACTCACCGGGTTGGTGGACAGCAGAGTAGATGTGTGTCGGCTACGTCGCCTGCTTCCCAATTTGACGACATGGTTGCTTCCGCCACACCTACTTGTGCGCACGTGAGTATTGCCACAGCCCGTTTTCTCTGTCTAGATTAGCATTTTCGTTGACCAGCGGAGGTGGTGCACCGCTCCTGGAAATACTGCAATAACAAGATGATGCGCGGAATGGGCAAAGCAAGCTCTGAATCCCATCTCCCTGTTCAAAAAAGCAATTTAATATGAAGTCTCCTGATAGGAGACATATCAGATATTAAACTGATAAGAACAGATACTACACTTGATCTTAGCCAAAAGGCCGAGAAGCGATGAAGAGGATAACTGACGGACTCAAGTACAGGCTTCTCGGTCTACCCACTCTCACAGTCGGTCATGTTACACCAAGCAGCGCTGCTCTTATGGACACTGAGACGGAGGAAACCTTGTCTGCTGACTTAACCATTCATTATTCACAAGCCTTCACATAAGCAGCTGCAGTCCAACAACTTTTGCAGTCTTCCTGCAGGATGAAAGGCCAAGCGCCTGCTGCGGTCCCGGCCAGACTTGTGAAGAAAGCCAGAAGACCATAGTCAAGTCTTGCTCATTTGTGTTAATTGGTTTCAAGACTATCGCTCTTAATTATTGACATACAAGCCAGGGAAGAGCACGAACGCAGTTCCCCACTATCAGAAATTATGCAGTCGAGATTCCCACATTTGGAGAATTCGCAATGGTCAATGCAGCCGCCAGTGCAATGGCTGCACCTCGCCCTGGGTGAACCACATTCTTGATCATGGTGTCACCCCTGCCAGGTAAGTATGCCTTCCTCAGCCTGGACACGGGGTCTTGCTTTTTTCCACTCACCCTCTTGAATGACTGTGCCATTCGTACACTGGCGAATGCCTGGCCCAGCATGATGGGCCAGTTTCTCTCAGTGGATTAGAACGGCGTGTGTACTTCGCACAGGGCGTTAGAGGAGGTCACAGGCACAACTGCGGAGCATGCAATAGCTGAATGAGCTCAAGTGTCAAGCCTCTGGAACGGGTTCGACTCACCGGGTTGGTGGACAGCAGAGTAGATGTGTGTCGGCAACGTCGCCTGCTTCACAATTTGACGACATGGTTGCTTCCGCCACACCTACTTGTGCGCACGTGAGTATTGCCACAGCCCGTTTTCTCTGTCTAGATTAGCATTTTCGTTGACCAGCGGAGGTGGTGCACCGCTCCTGGAAATACTGCAATACCAGGATGATGCGCAGAATGGGCAAAGTAAGCTCTGAATCCCATCTCCCTGTTCAAAAAAGCAATTTAATATGAAGTCTCCAGATAGGAGACATATCAGATATTAAACTGATAAGAACAGATACTACACTTGATCTTAGCCAAAAGGCTGAGAAGCGATGAAGAGGATAACTGACGGACTCAAGTACAGGCTTCTCGGTCTACCCACTCTCACAGTCGGTTATGTTACACCAAGCAGCGTTGCTCTTATGGACACTGAGACGGAGGAAACCTTGTCTGCTGACTTAACCATTCATTATTCACAAGCCTTCACATAAGCAGCTGCAGTCCAACAACTTTTGCAGTCTTCCTGCAGGATGAAAGGCCAAGCGCCTGCTGCGGTCCCGGCCAGACTTGTGAAGAAAGCCAGAAGACCATAGTCAAGTCTTGCTCATTTGTGTTAATTGGTTTCAAGACTATCGCTCTTAATTATTGACATACAAGCCAGGGAAGAGCACGAACGCAGTTCCCCACTATCAGAAATTATGCAGTCGAGATTCCCACATTTGGAGAATTCGCAATGGTCAATGCAGCCGCCAGTGCAATGGCTGCACCTCGCCCTGGGTGAACCACATTCTTGATCATGGTGTCACCCCTGCCAGGTAAGTATGCCTTCCTCAGCCTGGACACGGGGTCTTGCTTTTTTCCACTCACCCTCTTGAATGACTGTGCCATTCGTACACTGGCGAATGCCTGGCCCAGCATGATGGGCCAGTTTCTCTCAGTGGATTAGAACGGCGTGTGTACTTCGCACAGGGCGTTAGAGGAGGTCACAGGCACAACTGCGGAGCATGCAATAGCTGAATGAGCTCAAGTGTCAAGCCTCTGGAACGGGTTCGACTCACCGGGTTGGTGGACAGCAGAGTAGATGTGTGTCGGCAACGTCGCCTGCTTCCCAATTTGACGACATGGTTGCTTCCGCCACACCTACTTGTGCGCACGTGAGTATTGCCACAGCCCGTTTTCTCTGTCTAGATTAGCATTTTCGTTGACCAGCGGAGGTGGTGCACCGCTCCTGGAAATACTGCAATACCAGGATGATGCGCAGAATGGGCAAAGTAAGCTCTGAATCCCATCTCCCTGTTCAAAAAAGCAATTTAATATGAAGTCTCCAGATAGGAGACATATCAGATATTAAACTGATAAGAACAGATACTACACTTGATCTTAGCCAAAAGGCCGAGAAGCGATGAAGAGGATAACTGACGGACTCAAGTACAGGCTTCTCGGTCTACCAACTCTCACAGTCGGTCATGTTACAACAAGCAGCGCTGCTCTTATGGACACTGAGACGGAGGAAACCTTGTCTGCTGACTTAACCATTCATTATTCACAAGCCTTCACATAAGCAGCTGCAGTCCAACAACTTTTGCAGTCTTCCTGCAGGATGAAAGACCAAGCGCCTGCTGCGGTCCCGGCCAGACTTGTGAAGAAAGCCAGAAGACCATAGTCAAGTCTTGCTCATTTGTGTTAATTGGTTTCAAGACTATCGCTCTTAATTTTTGACATACAAGCCAGGGAAGAGCGCGAACGCAGTTCCCCACTATCAGAAATTATGCAGTCGAGATTCCCACATTTGGAGAATTCGCAAGGGTCAATGCAGCCGCCAGTGCAATGGCTGCACCTCGCCCTGGGTGAACCACATTCTTGATCATGGTGTCACCCCTGCCAGGTAAGTATGCCTTCCTCAGCCTGGACACAGGGTCTTGCTTTTTTCCACTCACCCTCTTGAATGACTGTGCCATTCGTACACTGGCGAATGCCTGGCCCAGCATGATGGGCCAGTTTCTCTCAGTGGATTAGAACGGCGTGTGTACTTCGCACAGGGCATTAGAGGAGGTCACAGGCACAACTGCGGAGCATGCAATAGCTGAATGAGCTCAAGTGTCAAGCCTCTGGAACGGGTTCGACTCACCGGATTGGTGGACAGCAGAGTAGATGTGTGTCGGCTACGTCGCCTGCTTCCCAATTTGACGACATGGTTGCTTCCGCCACACCTACTTGTGCGCACGTGAGTATTGCCACAGCCCGTTTTCTCTGTCTAGATTAGCATTTTCGTTGACCAGCGGAGGTGGTGCACCGCTCCTGGAAATACTGCAATAACAAGATGATGCGCGGAATGGGCAAAGCAAGCTCTGAATCCCATCTCCCTGTTCAAAAAAGCAATTTAATATGAAGTCTCCAGAATAGGAGACATATCAGATATTAAACTGATAAGAACAGATACTACACTTGATCTTAGCCAAAAGGCTGAGAAGCGATGAAGAGGATAACTGACGGACTCAAGTACAGGCTTCTCGGTCTACCCTTTCTCACAGTCAGTCATGTTACACCAAGCAGCGCTGCTCTTATGGACACTGAGACGGAGGAAACCTTGTCTGCTGACTTAACCATTCATTATTCACAAGCCTTCACATAAGCAGCTGCAGTCCAACAACTTTTGCAGTCTTCCTGCAGGATGAAAGGCCAAGCGCCTGCTGCGGTCCCGGCCAGACTTGTGAAGAAAGCCAGAAGACCATAGTCAAGTCTTGCTCATTTGTGTTAATTGGTTTCAAGACTATCGCTCTTAATTATTGACATACAAGCCAGGGAAGAGCGCGAACGCAGTTCCCCACTATCAGAAATTATACAGTCGAGATTCCCACATTTGGAGAATTCGCAATGGTCAATGCAGCCGCCAGTGCAATGGCTGCACCTCGCCCTGGGTGAACCACATTCTTGATCATGGTGTCACCCCTGCCAGGTAAGTATGCCTTCCTCAGCCTGGACACGGGGTCTTGCTTTTTTCCACTCACCCTCTTGAATGACTGTGCCATTCGTACACTGGCGAATGCCTGGCCCAGCATGATGGGCCAGTTTCTCTCAGTGGATTAGAACGGCGTGTGTACTTCGCACAGGGCGTTAGAGGAGGTCACAGGCACAACTGCGGAGCATGCAATAGCTGAATGAGCTCAAGTGTCAAGCCTCTGGAACGGGTTCGACTCACCGGGTTGGTGGACAGCAGAGTAGATGTGTGTCGGCAACGTCGCCTGCTTCCCAATTTGACGACATGGTTGCTTCCGCCACACCTACTTGTGCGCACGTGAGTATTGCCACAGCCCGTTTTCTCTGTCTAGATTAGCATTTTCGTTGACCAGCGGAGGTGGTGCACCACTCCTGGATATACTGCAATACCAGGATGATGCGCGGAATGGGCAAAGCAAGCTCTGAATCCCATCTCCCTGTTCAAAAAAGCAGTTTAATATGAAGTCTCCTGATAGGAGACATATCAGATATTAAACTGATAAGAACAGATACTACACTTGATCTTAGCCAAAAGGCCGAGAAGCGATGAAGAGGATAACTGACGGACTCAAGTACAGGCTTCTCAGTCTACCCACTCTCACAGTCGGTCATGTTACACCAAGCAGCGCTGCTCTTATGGACACTGAGACGGAGGAAACCTTGTCTGCTGACTTAACCATTCATTATTCACAAGCCTTCACATAAGCAGCTGCAGTCCAACAACTTTTGCAGTCTTCCTGCAGGATGAAAGACCAAGCGCCTGCTGCGGTCCCGGCCAGACTTGTGAAGAAAGCCAGAAGACCATAGTCAAGTCTTGCTCATTTGTGTTAATTGGTTTCAAGACTATCGCTCTTAATTTTTGACATACAAGCCAGGGAAGAGCGCGAACGCAGTTCCCCACTATCAGAAATTATGCAGTCGAGATTCCCACATTTGGAGAATTCGCAAGGGTCAATGCAGCCGCCAGTGCAATGGCTGCACCTCGCCCTGGGTGAACCACATTCTTGATCATGGTGTCACCCCTGCCAGGTAAGTATGCCTTCCTCAGCCTGGACACGGGGTCTTGCTTTTTTCCACTCACCCTCTTGAATGACTGTGCCATTCGTACACTGGCGAATGCCTGGCCCAGCATGATGGGCCAGTTTCTCTCAGTGGATTAGAACGGCGTGTGTACTTCGCACAGGGCGTTAGAGGAGGTCACAGGCACAACTGCGGAGCATGCAATAGCTGAATGAGCTCAAGTGTCAAGCCTCTGGAACGGGTTCGACTCACCGGGTTGGTGGACAGCAGAGTAGATGTGTGTCGGCTACGTCGCCTGCTTCCCAATTTGACGACATGGTTGCTTCCGCCACACCTACTTGTGCGCACGTGAGTATTGCCACAGCCCGTTTTCTCTGTCTAGATTAGCATTTTCGTTGACCAGCGGAGGTGGTGCACCGCTCCTGGAAATACTGCAATAACAAGATGATGCGCGGAATGGGCAAAGCAAGCTCTGAATCCCATCTCCCTGTTCAAAAAAGCAATTTAATATGAAGTCTCCTGATAGGAGACATATCAGATATTAAACTGATAAGAACAGATACTACACTTGATCTTAGCCAAAAGGCCGAGAAGCGATGAAGAGGATAACTGACGGACTCAAGTACAGGCTTCTCGGTCTACCCACTCTCACAGTCGGTCATGTTACACCAAGCAGCGCTGCTCTTATGGACACTGAGACGGAGGAAACCTTGTCTGCTGACTTAACCATTCATTATTCACAAGCCTTCACATAAGCAGCTGCAGTCCAACAACTTTTGCAGTCTTCCTGCAGGATGAAAGGCCAAGCGCCTGCTGCGGTCCCGGCCAGACTTGTGAAGAAAGCCAGAAGACCATAGTCAAGTCTTGCTCATTTGTGTTAATTGGTTTCAAGACTATCGCTCTTAATTATTGACATACAAGCCAGGGAAGAGCACGAACGCAGTTCCCCACTATCAGAAATTATGCAGTCGAGATTCCCACATTTGGAGAATTCGCAATGGTCAATGCAGCCGCCAGTGCAATGGCTGCACCTCGCCCTGGGTGAACCACATTCTTGATCATGGTGTCACCCCTGCCAGGTAAGTATGCCTTCCTCAGCCTGGACACGGGGTCTTGCTTTTTTCCACTCACCCTCTTGAATGACTGTGCCATTCGTACACTGGCGAATGCCTGGCCCAGCATGATGGGCCAGTTTCTCTCAGTGGATTAGAACGGCGTGTGTACTTCGCACAGGGCGTTAGAGGAGGTCACAGGCACAACTGCGGAGCATGCAATAGCTGAATGAGCTCAAGTGTCAAGCCTCTGGAACGGGTTCGACTCACCGGGTTGGTGGACAGCAGAGTAGATGTGTGTCGGCAACGTCGCCTGCTTCACAATTTGACGACATGGTTGCTTCCGCCACACCTACTTGTGCGCACGTGAGTATTGCCACAGCCCGTTTTCTCTGTCTAGATTAGCATTTTCGTTGACCAGCGGAGGTGGTGCACCGCTCCTGGAAATACTGCAATACCAGGATGATGCGCAGAATGGGCAAAGTAAGCTCTGAATCCCATCTCCCTGTTCAAAAAAGCAATTTAATATGAAGTCTCCAGATAGGAGACATATCAGATATTAAACTGATAAGAACAGATACTACACTTGATCTTAGCCAAAAGGCTGAGAAGCGATGAAGAGGATAACTGACGGACTCAAGTACAGGCTTCTCGGTCTACCCACTCTCACAGTCGGTTATGTTACACCAAGCAGCGTTGCTCTTATGGACACTGAGACGGAGGAAACCTTGTCTGCTGACTTAACCATTCATTATTCACAAGCCTTCACATAAGCAGCTGCAGTCCAACAACTTTTGCAGTCTTCCTGCAGGATGAAAGGCCAAGCGCCTGCTGCGGTCCCGGCCAGACTTGTGAAGAAAGCCAGAAGACCATAGTCAAGTCTTGCTCATTTGTGTTAATTGGTTTCAAGACTATCGCTCTTAATTATTGACATACAAGCCAGGGAAGAGCACGAACGCAGTTCCCCACTATCAGAAATTATGCAGTCGAGATTCCCACATTTGGAGAATTCGCAATGGTCAATGCAGCCGCCAGTGCAATGGCTGCACCTCGCCCTGGGTGAACCACATTCTTGATCATGGTGTCACCCCTGCCAGGTAAGTATGCCTTCCTCAGCCTGGACACGGGGTCTTGCTTTTTTCCACTCACCCTCTTGAATGACTGTGCCATTCGTACACTGGCGAATGCCTGGCCCAGCATGATGGGCCAGTTTCTCTCAGTGGATTAGAACGGCGTGTGTACTTCGCACAGGGCGTTAGAGGAGGTCACAGGCACAACTGCGGAGCATGCAATAGCTGAATGAGCTCAAGTGTCAAGCCTCTGGAACGGGTTCGACTCACCGGGTTGGTGGACAGCAGAGTAGATGTGTGTCGGCAACGTCGCCTGCTTCCCAATTTGACGACATGGTTGCTTCCGCCACACCTACTTGTGCGCACGTGAGTATTGCCACAGCCCGTTTTCTCTGTCTAGATTAGCATTTTCGTTGACCAGCGGAGGTGGTGCACCGCTCCTGGAAATACTGCAATACCAGGATGATGCGCAGAATGGGCAAAGTAAGCTCTGAATCCCATCTCCCTGTTCAAAAAAGCAATTTAATATGAAGTCTCCAGATAGGAGACATATCAGATATTAAACTGATAAGAACAGATACTACACTTGATCTTAGCCAAAAGGCCGAGAAGCGATGAAGAGGATAACTGACGGACTCAAGTACAGGCTTCTCGGTCTACCAACTCTCACAGTCGGTCATGTTACAACAAGCAGCGCTGCTCTTATGGACACTGAGACGGAGGAAACCTTGTCTGCTGACTTAACCATTCATTATTCACAAGCCTTCACATAAGCAGCTGCAGTCCAACAACTTTTGCAGTCTTCCTGCAGGATGAAAGACCAAGCGCCTGCTGCGGTCCCGGCCAGACTTGTGAAGAAAGCCAGAAGACCATAGTCAAGTCTTGCTCATTTGTGTTAATTGGTTTCAAGACTATCGCTCTTAATTTTTGACATACAAGCCAGGGAAGAGCGCGAACGCAGTTCCCCACTATCAGAAATTATGCAGTCGAGATTCCCACATTTGGAGAATTCGCAAGGGTCAATGCAGCCGCCAGTGCAATGGCTGCACCTCGCCCTGGGTGAACCACATTCTTGATCATGGTGTCACCCCTGCCAGGTAAGTATGCCTTCCTCAGCCTGGACACAGGGTCTTGCTTTTTTCCACTCACCCTCTTGAATGACTGTGCCATTCGTACACTGGCGAATGCCTGGCCCAGCATGATGGGCCAGTTTCTCTCAGTGGATTAGAACGGCGTGTGTACTTCGCACAGGGCGTTAGAGGAGGTCACAGGCACAACTGCGGAGCATGCAATAGCTGAATGAGCTCAAGTGTCAAGCCTCTGGAACGGGTTCGACTCACCGGGTTGGTGGACAGCAGAGTAGATGTGTGTCGGCTACGTCGCCTGCTTCCCAATTTGACGACATGGTTGCTTCCGCCACACCTACTTGTGCGCACGTGAGTATTGCCACAGCCCGTTTTCTCTGTCTAGATTAGCATTTTCGTTGACCAGCGGAGGTGGTGCACCGCTCCTGGAAATACTGCAATACCAGGATGATGCGCAGAATGGGCAAAGTAAGCTCTGAATCCCATCTCCCTGTTCAAAAAAGCAATTTAATATGAAGTCTCCAGATAGGAGACATATCAGATATTAAACTGATAAGAACAGTTACTACACTTGATCTTAGCCAAAAGGCCGAGAAGCGATGAAGAGGATAACTGACGGACTCAAGTACAGGCTTCTCGGTCTACCAACTCTCACAGTCGGTCATGTTACACCAAGCAGCGCTGCTCTTATGGACACTGAGACGGAGGAAACCTTGTCTGCTGACTTAACCATTCATTATTCACAAGCCTTCACATAAGCAGCTGCAGTCCAACAACTTTTGCAGTCTTCCTGCAGGATGAAAGACCAAGCGCCTGCTGCGGTCCCGGCCAGACTTGTGAAGAAAGCCAGAAGACCATAGTCAAGTCTTGCTCATTTGTGTTAATTGGTTTCAAGACTATCGCTCTTAATTATTGACATACAAGCCAGGGAAGAGCGCGAACGCAGTTCCCCACTATCAGAAATTATGCAGTCGAGATTCCCACATTTGGAGAATTCGCAATGGTCAATGCAGCCGCCAGTGCAATGGCTGCACCTCGCCCTGGGTGAACCACATTCTTGATCATGGTGTCACCCCTGCCAGGTAAGTATGCCTTCCTCAGCCTGGGCACGGGGTCTTGCTTTTTTCCACTCACCCTCTTGGATGACTGTGCTATTCGTACACTGGCGAATGCCTGGCCCAGCATGATGGGCCAGTTTCTCTCAGTGGATTAGAACGGCGTGTGTACTTCGCACAGGGCATTAGAGGAGGTCACAGGCACAACTGCGGAGCATGCAATAGCTGAATGAGCTCAAGTGTCAAGCCTCTGGAACGGGTTCGACTCACCGGATTGGTGGACAGCAGAGTAGATGTGTGTCGGCTACGTCGCCTGCTTCCCAATTTGACGACATGGTTGCTTCCGCCACACCTACTTGTGCGCACGTGAGTATTGCCACAGCCCGTTTTCTCTGTCTAGATTAGCATTTTCGTTGACCAGCGGAGGTGGTGCACCGCTCCTGGAAATACTGCAATAACAAGATGATGCGCGGAATGGGCAAAGCAAGCTCTGAATCCCATTTCCCTGTTCAAAAAAGCAATTTAATATGAAGTCTCCAGAATAGGAGACATATCAGATATTAAACTGATAAGAACAGATACTACACTTGATCTTAGCCAAAAGGCTGAGAAGCGATGAAGAGGATAACTGACGGACTCAAGTACAGGCTTCTCGGTCTACCCACTCTCACAGTCAGTCATGTTACACCAAGCAGCGCTGCTCTTATGGACACTGAGACGGAGGAAACCTTGTCTGCTGACTTAACCATTCATTATTCACAAGCCTTCACATAAGCAGCTGCAGTCCAACAACTTTTGCAGTCTTCCTGCAGGATGAAAGGCCAAGCGCCTGCTGCGGTCCCGGCCAGACTTGTGAAGAAAGCCAGAAGACCATAGTCAAGTCTTGCTCATTTGTGTTAATTGGTTTCAAGACTATCGCTCTTAATTATTGACATACAAGCCAGGGAAGAGCACGAACGCAGTTCCCCACTATCAGAAATTATACAGTCGAGATTCCCACATTTGGAGAATTCGCAATGGTCAATGCAGCCGCCAGTGCAATGGCTGCACCTCGCCCTGGGTGAACCACATTCTTGATCATGGTGTCACCCCTGCCAGGTAAGTATGCCTTCCTCAGCCTGGACACGGGGTCTTGCTTTTTTCCACTCACCCTCTTGAATGACTGTGCCATTCGTACACTGGCGAATGCCTGGCCCAGCATGATGGGCCAGTTTCTCTCAGTGGATTAGAACGGCGTGTGTACTTCGCACAGGGCGTTAGAGGAGGTCACAGGCACAACTGCGGAGCATGCAATAGCTGAATGAGCTCAAGTGTCAAGCCTCTGGAACGGGTTCGACTCACCGGGTTGGTGGACAGCAGAGTAGATGTGTGTCGGCAACGTCGCCTGCTTCACAATTTGACGACATGGTTGCTTCCGCCACACCTACTTGTGCGCACGTGAGTATTGCCACAGCCCGTTTTCTCTGTCTAGATTAGCATTTTCGTTGACCAGCGGAGGTGGTGCACCGCTCCTGGAAATACTGCAATACCAGGATGATGCGCAGAATGGGCAAAGTAAGCTCTGAATCCCATCTCCCTGTTCAAAAAAGCAATTTAATATGAAGTCTCCAGATAGGAGACATATCAGATATTAAACTGATAAGAACAGATACTACACTTGATCTTAGCCAAAAGGCCGAGAAGCGATGAAGAGGATAACTGACGGACTCAAGTACAGGCTTCTCGGTCTACCAACTCTCACAGTCGGTCATGTTACACCAAGCAGCGCTGCTCTTATGGACACTGAGACGGAGGAAACCTTGTCTGCTGACTTAACCATTCATTATTCACAAGCCTTCACATAAGCAGCTGCAGTCCAACAACTTTTGCAGTCTTCCTGCAGGATGAAAGACCAAGCGCCTGCTGCGGTCCCGGCCAGACTTGTGAAGAAAGCCAGAAGACCATAGTCAAGTCTTGCTCATTTGTGTTAATTGGTTTCAAGACTATCGCTCTTAATTATTGACATACAAGCCAGGGAAGAGCGCGAACGCAGTTCCCCACTATCAGAAATTATGCAGTCGAGATTCCCACATTTGGAGAATTCGCAATGGTCAATGCAGCCGCCAGTGCAATGGCTGCACCTCGCCCTGGGTGAACCACATTCTTGATCATGGTGTCACCCCTGCCAGGTAAGTATGACTTCCTCAGCCTGGGCACGGGGTCTTGCTTTTTTCCACTCACCCTCTTGGATGACTGTGCCATTCGTACACTGGCGAATGCCTGGCCCAGCATGATGGGCCAGTTTCTCTCAGTGGATTAGAACGGCGTGTGTACTTCGCACAGGGGCACAACTGCGGAGCATGCAATAGCTGAATGAGCTCAAGTGTCAAGCCTCTGGAACGGGTTCGACTCACCGGATTGGTGGACAGCAGAGTAGATGTGTGTCGGCTACGTCGCCTGCTTCCCAATTTGACGACATGGTTGCTTCCGCCACACCTACTTGTGCGCACGTGAGTATTGCCACAGCCCGTTTTCTCTGTCTAGATTAGCATTTTCGTTGACCAGCGGAGGTGGTGCACCGCTCCTGGATATACTGCAATACCAGGATGATGCACGGAATGGGCAAAGCAAGCTCTGAATCCCATCTCCCTGTTCAAAAAAGCAATTTAATATGAAGTCTCCAGATAGGAGACATATCAGATATTAAACTGATAAGAACAGATACTACACTTGATCTTAGCCAAAAGGCCGAGAAGCGATGAAGAGGATAACTGACGGACTCAAGTACAGGCTTCTCGGTCTACCAACTCTCACAGTCGGTCATGTTACACCAAGCAGCGCTGCTCTTATGGACACTGAGACGGAGGAAACCTTGTCTGCTGACTTAACCATTCATTATTCACAAGCCTTCACATAAGCAGCTGCAGTCCAACAACTTTTGCAGTCTTCCTGCAGGATGAAAGACCAAGCGCCTGCTGCGGTCCCGGCCAGACTTGTGAAGAAAGCCAGAAGACCATAGTCAAGTCTTGCTCATTTGTGTTAATTGGTTTCAAGACTATCGCTCTTAATTTTTGACATACAAGCCAGGGAAGAGCGCGAACGCAGTTCCCCACTATCAGAAATTATGCAGTCGAGATTCCCACATTTGGAGAATTCGCAAGGGTCAATGCAGCCGCCAGTGCAATGGCTGCACCTCGCCCTGGGTGAACCACATTCTTGATCATGGTGTCACCCCTGCCAGGTAAGTATGCCTTCCTCAGCCTGGACACGGGGTCTTGCTTTTTTCCACTCACCCTCTTGAATGACTGTGCCATTCGTACACTGGCGAATGCCTGGCCCAGCATGATGGGCCAGTTTCTCTCAGTGGATTAGAACGGCGTGTGTACTTCGCACAGGGCGTTAGAGGAGGTCACAGGCACAACTGCGGAGCATGCAATAGCTGAATGAGCTCAAGTGTCAAGCCTCTGGAACGGGTTCGACTCACCGGGTTGGTGGACAGCAGAGTAGATGTGTGTCGGCTACGTCGCCTGCTTCCCAATTTGACGACATGGTTGCTTCCGCCACACCTACTTGTGCGCACGTGAGTATTGCCACAGCCCGTTTTCTCTGTCTAGATTAGCATTTTCGTTGACCAGCGGAGGTGGTGCACCGCTCCTGGAAATACTGCAATACCAGGATGATGCGCAGAATGGGCAAAGTAAGCTCTGAATCCCAGCTCCCTGTTCAAAAAAGCAATTTAATATGAAGTCTCCAGATAGGAGACATATCAGATATTAAACTGATAAGAACAGATACTACACTTGATCTTAGCCAAAAGGCCGAGAAGCGATGAAGAGGATAACTGACGGACTCAAGTACAGGCTTCTCGGTCTACCAACTCTCACAGTCGGTCATGTTACACCAAGCAGCGCTGCTCTTATGGACACTGAGACGGAGGAAACCTTGTCTGCTGACTTAACCATTCATTATTCACAAGCCTTCACATAAGCAGCTGCAGTCCAACAACTTTTGCAGTCTTCCTGCAGGATGAAAGACCAAGCGCCTGCTGCGGTCCCGGCCAGACTTGTGAAGAAAGCCAGAAGACCATAGTCAAGTCTTGCTCATTTGTGTTAATTGGTTTCAAGACTATCGCTCTTAATTATTGACATACAAGCCAGGGAAGAGCGCGAACGCAGTTCCCCACTATCAGAAATTATGCAGTCGAGATTCCCACATTTGGAGAATTCGCAATGGTCAATGCAGCCGCCAGTGCAATGGCTGCACCTCGCCCTGGGTGAACCACATTCTTGATCATGGTGTCACCCCTGCCAGGTAAGTATGACTTTCTCAGCCTGGGCACGGGGTCTTGCTTTTTTCCACTCACCCTCTTGGATGACTGTGCCATTCGTACACTGGCGAATGCCTGGCCCAGCATGATGGGCCAGTTTCTCTCAGTGGATTAGAACGGCGTGTGTACTTCGCACAGGGGCACAACTGCGGAGCATGCAATAGCTGAATGAGCTCAAGTGTCAAGCCTCTGGAACGGGTTCGACTCACCGGATTGGTGGACAGCAGAGTAGATGTGTGTCGGCTACGTCGCCTGCTTCCCAATTTGACGACATGGTTGCTTCCGCCACACCTACTTGTGCGCACGTGAGTATTGCCACAGCCCGTTTTCTCTGTCTAGATTAGCATTTTCGTTGACCAGCGGAGGTGGTGCACCGCTCCTGGATTTACTGCAATACCAGGATGATGCGCGGAATGGGCAAAGCAAGCTCTGAATCCCATCTCCCTGTTCAAAAAAGCAATTTAATATGAAGTCTCCTGATAGTAGACATATCAGATATTAAACTGATAAGAACAGATACTACACTTGATCTTAGCCAAAAGGCCGAGAAGCGATGAAGAGGATAACTGACGGACTCAAGTACAGGCTTCTCGGTCTACCCACTCTCACAGTTGGTCATGTTACACCAAGCAGCGCTGCGCTTATGGACACTGAGACGGAGGAAACCTTGTCTGCTGACTTAACCATTCATTATTCACAAGCCTTCACATAAGCAGCTGCAGTCCAACAACTTTTGCAGTCTTCCTGCAGGATGAAAGACCAAGCGCCTGCTGCGGTCCCGGCCAGACTTGTGAAGAAAGCCAGAAGACCATAGTCAAGTCTTGCTCATTTGTGTTAATTGGTTTCAAGACTATCGCTCTTAATTATTGACATACAAGCCAGGGAAGAGAGCGAACGCAGTTCCCCACTATCAGAAATTATGCAGTCGAGATTCCCACATTTGGAGAATTCGCAATGGTCAATGCAGCCGCCAGTGCAATGGCTGCACCTCGCCCTGGGTGAACCACATTCTTGATCATGGTGTCACCCCTGCCAGGTAAGTATGCCTTCCTCAGCCTGGACACGGGGTCTTGCTTTTTTCCACTCACCCTCTTGAATGACTGTGCCATTCGTACACTGGCGAATGCCTGGCCCAGCATGATGGGCCAGTTTCTCTCAGTGGATTAGAACGGCGTGTGTACTTCGCACAGGGCGTTAGAGGAGGTCACAGGCACAACTGCGGAGCATGCAATAGCTGAATGAGCTCAAGTGTCAAGCCTCTGGAACGGGTTCGACTCACCGGGTTGGTGGACAGCAGAGTAGATGTGTGTCGGCTACGTCGCCTGCTTCCCAATTTGACGACATGGTTGCTTCCGCCACACCTACTTGTGCGCACGTGAGTATTGCCACAGCCCGTTTTCTCTGTCTAGATTAGCATTTTCGTTGACCAGCGGAGGTGGTGCACCGCTCCTGGAAATACTGCAATACCAGGATGATGCGCAGAATGGGCAAAGTAAGCTCTGAATCCCATCTCCCTGTTCAAAAAAGCAATTTAATATGAAGTCTCCAGATAGGAGACATATCAGATATTAAACTGATAAGAACAGATTTTTTCTTTTTCATGTTTTTATTGTCACTTTTCAATCAATTACAAATCATATTTCTCCAATATGGAGCATTCATCTTGTCTCGAATATGACATGTAAAAATAAAAACAAATACAAATTTAAAAATGAAAAAAACATTCATATCTATTGTGCAGGAGCGTAGCACTGCATTACTAAGTGGGACTTCATCCCACCCTCTCAAAAAGCGCTTGTCCAGGACCTGCCGGGTCACCCCTTTTGCTCCTTCCCTCCTGGAGAGCCAGGCCGTCGCTGCCGAGACCTTCACCGTGTAGCTCCGGTTCCCTCCTCCGGGCGGGCACAGGCGACGCTTCTTGGTGGCTGTGTCCTTGGCCTGCCGCGTGCAGCTTCGATGGTCTCTGCAGCCATTCGGAGCACAGCCACGGGGGGGGTCTGCCTGTGCCTCCTTACCAGCAAGTTTCTGGAGGTCCACATGGCGTCTTTGATGGCGGCAAGGGTGAGCCAGTCTTTCGCAAACTCCTCTCGGGAACACTTGGCTTGGCTCACCCCATAGAGCACGTATTGTGCATTTAGGACCTCCCTTGCTGGCAAGTCCGGGAATTTTCTCAGGTGGCCGGCTGTTGCCCACAGGTCTACGGCAGCACTGCACTCCCAGAGGAGGTGCCTCACCGACTCCTGGGCGCCACAACCAGGTCGGGGGCAGGTTGAGTGCGCTGACATTCCTCGGGAGTGCATAACGGCCCTGACTGGGAGAATCTCGTGGGCCACCATCCACGACAGGTCCCGAAGTCTGTTTGGGAGGGCAGGATGGTTGGCGTTGCGCCAAACCGTTGTGGGCTTGCCGAATGCAAGCCCGCGCACTTGACTCGCTGTTTGCCGCTCCTGCACAATAGAAATGAGAGACTTGTGATTTTTCAAAATGTGACAATCTTCATTTTCCAATTTAAAATTTCTTAAAAAATTTGGGATAAAAGAATGTGCTGGTGGTAAATTAAAAGACACCGGAAGTCTTTGATCGCTGGGTATTAGTTTTAATTTACGGAGGTACGATCCCATCCAGAATCGTGTCATTGCTTGACTTTTGGGATTGCTGGATGGTCCCAGAGCATTTTGCAGATGGAGGGCCACATATCTGCTGCCCAAAAAGAGCTGGAGGTCCGGCACGCCTTTTCCACCCTTCTCTTTTGTTTTTTTCATCGTGTCCCTCCTCAGTCTTTCCCATTTAGAACCCCAGATAAAGTAAAAAATTGCACGGTCCAAATCTAAAAGCACATTTCTTTTTGGGATAAAAACTGAACCGATTAATAAAAGCAAGGGTAAAATTACTGCTTTTATTATTAAAATCTTCCCCTCTAAAGTCAACTCTCTCAGTCCCCAAAAGCCAAGTTTTTTTTCTCACTTTCCCTACCACGTCGCCCCAGTTTGTATCCCCTCCCCCTCCCTTACTGAATTTAATCCCAAGTATTTTCTGGTCCGTTTGTATCTCCGTCAGGGGCAGTCCTGTCTTCTGTGTCGCGGTCCACGGTCCGTAAAACTGTGCTTGGGTCTTGTCTCTGTTGAGTTTAGAGCCAGACACTCTTCCATACCAGTCAGTCAAGTCCAGGGTCCTTGTCACGGATAAAATGTCAGAACACAGGATGTTAATATCGTCCATATATAAAACACACTTTGTTGTGAGTCCCCCGCCCCCTGGAATACTCACCCCCTCGATCATTTTGTCCCTTCTCAAAATCTGTGCCAACGGTTCTATGCATAGAACATAGAGGAGGGCAGATAAGGGACAGCCCTGACGGACGCCGCAGTTAATTTGCACTGCTTTTGTCAAGTTCCCGTTGACCACAAATTTGCTGGTAATGTCTCGGTACAGCAGGCCCACCCACTCTAGATACCTTCCCGGGAAACCCCATTTTTGCAGTAGCCTAAAAAGGTACTGGTGCGAGATCCGATCAAAAGCCTTCTCAAAGTCTAAATTTAGGACTACTAGCCGCATATTTCTGTCTCTCGCATAACAGATGGTGTCGCGAATCAGCATGAGGCTGTCCGTGATCTTCCTCCCCGCGATGGCACAGGTTTGGTCCGGGTCGATCAAATCCTCTAAAAACACAGACATACGCATAGCTAAAAGTTTGCTAAAAAGTTTGCAATCAACATTTAAAAGCGTAATTGGACGCCAGTTGTTCAGGTCTGTTTTGTCTCCTTTCTTATGCAGTAAAGTGACTATCCCTTTTCTAAAACTGTCTGGTAGTCGGTTTGTTTTGTCCAGTTCATTAAAAACAGTGAGTAAGTCTGGTGCTAAAATGTCCCAAAAAGTCAGGTAAAATTCCGAGCAGAGGCCATCCTCGCCCGGAGATTTTGCCTTCTTCAGTTGTTTTACACATGTATTTAGTTCTTCAGGTGTAAAATCCTGTGTTAAAGGCCCATTGTCAGTCACTGTTTTTTCAATGAAGTTTAAAACCTCTACCATTATCTCCTCTTGGGTATCTTTACGCTCATACAGTTTTTGATAGTAAGTTTCCACTGCTTCAATTATTTCATTATTTGTTTCTGTAATAGTCCCGTTTTCTTTTTTTAGTTTAAAAATGCCCCCACCCTTGCTCATAATTTTTTTAAAGAAGTACCTTGTGCATTTTTCACCTTCTTCTATTTCCTTCTCTCTGCTCCTTAATAAAAACCCTTTGCTCTGAATATCTGCCATTGCTTTCATTTCTTTTTTGATCTCTTTAATTTCATCATTAAAATTGATCCCCTCTTGTGTCAGATTAAAATACCTTTGCAGTCTCTTTTGCATTCCCAGCATACATTTCATTTCCTTGATTTTCTTCTCTCTTCCTGCTTTTTTAAAAAAAGTCTGAGTCCTTACCTTCATCATTTCCCACCATTGTGCCCGTGATTTGTAAAGGTCTTGAAGGGTCTGCCAGTCCTTGTACCGCTCCCTGTACTGAGAGACCAAAGTCTCGTCCTCGAGCAGGGAGCAGTTCAATTTCCACAGACCTCTTCCAATAGTCACGCCAGAAGAAAGTGAAAGGGTGCAAGACAGTATTAGGTGATCTGAGAAAAAAACAGGAGTTAATCTAGCATCAATCTGTGTCCAACCCCGTGTAAATACGTAATCTATGCGAGAGGCTCTGGTGCCGTCACCACTAAACCAGGTGAAGCCCTCCTCTCTTGGATGCATGGTTTTAAAGCAGTCCTCTAATTTGAATACGCGGCACATGTCTTGCAATAAAACCGATGTTTTGTCAATTTTAAAATCCTCCCCAGCTCCCTTCCTATCCTTCCTATTTAAAACACAATTAAAATCGCCTCCAATAATTAGTGGATTATGACCTAGCATGTGGGACTGCAAATTCTCTAAAATATCATACCTGTCATGCTTTTCATTAGAACCATAAATATTTAAAAGGCTAAAGTCCCGTTCTGTAAAAGTTAAGTGTGCTAACAGTGCTCGTCCGTCTCTCACCACTGTGCTCCCCTTTAAAACAATCTGAGGATTATTTATTAAAATGGCCACTCCATCATTTCTATTTTCGTTTGAGCCACTCCATAGTGATGGATGTGGCCACATTTCCTCCCACTGTTTGTAATTTCTTAAAAAGGGTATGCCACATTCTTGGATTAAAAACAGATCAGATTTAAAAGTTTTTAGAAATGTTAAAACGCTCTGAGCTCTAATCTTTGACTTCACGCTTCTAACGTTAATAGTTGAGAAGGTGAGGGTCATAGGTATGATTAAAAATAAAAAAATAAAAACACAGATGGGGTTACAAAATTTTAAGAGAACATTATTTTAAAAAAAACAAGGCAGTCGCTAAGGTGTTTCTCGAGAGTGTATTTCTTCCTTTACCTCAGCAAAAGGGGCAGAGCTAAAACACTGGTCGTCTGTCAGGGGCACTTGAGGTGGTGATCGCTCACGCAACCTTAAATTCATAGTGTTTCTGCTTTTTGGCGTTGATTGCAGTACTATGTTTAAAAAGGAGAGTTCATTTGGTGAATCCGAGGGGAAGACCCTGGTCTCCCCCACCTCGCTATCTGGGCTCCCGGGCCTTCCCCTCTTCTCCGTGGACAGGGGAGACTCAGAGGACCGTTGAGATGCAAGCCTTTTATTATTTTGAGCACAAGTGATCTGGGTGTCTTCACTGTCAGCCTCATGTGGACTGACTTCACTTGACTCGCTTGTGGGCATTTCTTGCAGCATCTCACTTTCCTCTGAGCTCTCGATTGGTGGGGCCGGCCTGCTCGCCTCCCCTTGCCCCTCCTCACCTGTCCCCTCTCCACCAATGACAGGATTTGGAGGGAAATTTGAATTTTCTTTGGGACATTCAATTTGTTTGTCAGCTTCATTTCCATTTCCTTGTGCCATTTCTTTTCCAGCCTTCAGTTTGTTGGCAAATGATTTTGGACAATTTCTGTAGAGGTGGTTAGTTTCCCCACAAAGATTGCACTTTCTGCCATTGGTACATTCTTCAAAAGTATGCCCAATTACTCTACATTTCCTACAAATTGTTTTCTCACACGCTTCCGCCAGGTGTCCATGCTCACCACACTTGCGGCAGAGCTTGGGCTGGCCCTGGTAATGTATGTAGCCCCGGTTTTCACCCAAGACTATCATTGGTGGGAGATGTTTCAGGCCCTGAAAGCCCTGGGGGTCCTGCCATTGTTGGATGGGTACCCGCCAGGCACAGTTCCAGATGCCGTCTTCATCCCTCACCTTCACAGCCTGGCCTTTAACCGTGCAATATCTACCCAGCCAAAAACAAATGTCTTCTGCATTCACTGTCTCATTAAACATTCTGACAATAACTGTTTTAGCAGCATTATCAGTCAGTTTTTCAACATTGAACACAGAGAACTGGGCTTTCACATTTTCAAGACGAGTCCAAAATTCACGAAGGTTCACAGCAGAGGTGAAACTCACATCAAATCCCTTACTAAAGGGCAAAGTTATAATACAATTTAAATCCTCAGCTTTAAATTTCAGGGTTTGTTGGACAAGCTTTCTGGAGAAGTCCAGCCTGGACATCCACAGAGGCTCACCACCATCCCTTTCCCGAAACATAAATCGGACACTGTGGTGCCTCCGCATGCCGGCATATGTAGCCGACATGTCGGAGACAACCACTTGGTCACAACTTCTCACGAATAAAAAAAACAGTACACTCACCTTGGTCGTTCTCCTATAACACAAAGTTTAAACAACACAATAACAATACCCCTGCAATTGAGTTAGATTCACAGCCACAACAGGCATAGAATTATCTCTCAGCAGAGGCGATCGCAGTCTTAGCCAAAAGGCCGAGAAGCGATGAAGAGGATAACTGACGGACTCAAGTACAGGCTTCTCAGTCTACCCACTCTCACAGTCGGTCATGTTACACCAAGCAGCGCTGCTCTTATGGACACTGAGACGGAGGAAACCTTGTCTGCTGACTTAACCATTCATTATTCACAAGCCTTCACATAAGCAGCTGCAGTCCAACAACTTTTGCAATCTTCCTGCAGGATGAAAGACCAAGCGCCTGCTGCGGTCCCGTTCAGACTTGTGAAGAAAGCCAGAAGACCATAGTCAAGTCTTGCTCATTTGTGTTAATTGGTTTCAAGACTATCGCTCTTAATTTTTGACATACAAGCCAGGGAAGAGTGCGAACGCAGTTCCCCACTATCAGAAATTATGCAGTCGAGATTCCCACATTTGGAGAATTCGCAAGGGTCAATGCAGCCGCCAGTGCAATGGCTGCACCTCGCCCTGGGTGAACCACATTCTTGATCATGGTGTCACCCCTGCCAGGTAAGTATGCCTACCTCAGCCTGGACACGGGGTCTTGCTTTTTTCCACTCACCCTCTTGAATGACTGTGCCATTCGTACACTGGCGAATGCCTGGCCCAGCATGATGGGCCAGTTTCTCTCAGTGGATTAGAACGGCGTGTGTACTTCGCACAGGGCGTTAGAGGAGGTCACAGGCACAACTGCGGAGCATGCAATAGCTGAATGAGCTCAAGTGTCAAGCCTCTGGAACGGGTTCGACTCACCGGATTGGTGGACAGCAGAGTAGATGTGTGTCGGCTACGTCGCCTGCTTCCCAATTTGACGACATGGTTGCTTCCGCCACACCTACTTGTGCGCACGTGAGTATTGCCACAGCCCGTTTTCTCTGTCTAGATTAGCATTTTTGTTGACCAGCGGAGGTGGTGCACCGCTCCTGGAAATACTGCAATAACAAGATGATGCGCGGAATGGGCAAAGCAAGCTCTGAATCCCATCTCCCTGTTCAAAAAAGCAATTTAATATGAAGTCTCCAGATAGGAGACATATCAGATATTAAACTGATAAGAACAGATTTTTTCTTTTTTTTTCTTTTTCATGTTTTTAATGTCACTTTTCAATCAATTACAAATCACATTTCTCCAATATGGAGCATTCATTTTGTCTCAAATATGACATGTAAAAATAAAAACAAATGAAAAATGAAAAAAACATTCATATCTATTGTGCAGGAGCGTAGCACTGCATTACTAATTGGGACTTCATCCCACCCTCTCAAAAAGCACTTGTCCAGGACCTGCCGGGTCACCCTTTTTTCTCCTTCCCTCCTGGAGAGCCAGGCTGTCGCTGCCGAGACCTTCACAGTGTAGCTCCGGTTCCCTCCTCCGGGCGGGCACAGGCGACGCTTCTTGGTGGCTGTGTCCTTGGCCTGCCGCGTGCAGCTTCGATGGTCTCTGCAGCCATTCGGAGCACAGCCACGGGGGGGGTCTGCCTGTGCCTCCTTACCAGCAAGTTTCTGGAGGTCCACATGGCGTCTTTGATGGCGGCAAGGGTGAGCCAGTCTTTCGCAAACTCCTCTCGGGAACACTTGGCTTGGCTCACCCCATAGAGCACGTATTGTGCATTTAGGACCTCCCTTGCTGGCAAGTCCGGGAATTTTCTCAGGTGGCCGGCTGTTGCCCACAGGTCTACGGCAGCACTGCACTCCCAGAGGAGGTGCCTCACCGACTCCTGGGCGCCACAACCAGGTCGGGGGCAGGTTGAGTGCGCTGACATTCCTCGGGAGTGCATAACGGCCCTGACTGGGAGAATCTCGTGGGCCACCATCCACGACAGGTCCCGAAGTCTGTTTGGGAGGGCAGGATGGTTGGCGTTGCGCCAAACCGTTGTGGGCTTGCCGAATGCAAGCCCGCGCACTTGACTCGCTGTTTGCCGCTCCTGCACAATAGAGATGAGAGACTTGTGATTTTTCAAAATGTGACAATCTTCATTTTCCAATTTAAAATTTCTTAAAAATTTTGGGATAAAAGAATGTGCTGGTGGTAAATTAAAAGACACCGGAAGTCTTTGATCGCTGGGTATTAGTTTTAATTTACGGAGGTACGATCCCATCCAGAATCGTGTCATTGCTTGACTTTTGGGATTGCTGGATGGTCCCAGAGCATTTTGCAGATGGAGGGCCACATATCTGCTGCCCAAAAAGAGCTGGAGGTCCGGCACGCCTTTTCCACCCTTCTCTTTTGTTTTTTTCATCGTGTCCCTCCTCAGTCTTTCCC
This sequence comes from Leptonotus elevatus, assembly GCF_054856555.1. Taxonomy (NCBI): domain Eukaryota; kingdom Metazoa; phylum Chordata; class Actinopteri; order Syngnathiformes; family Syngnathidae; genus Leptonotus; species Leptonotus elevatus. The sequence goes on from NW_028233732.1 coordinate 105,354, forward strand.
ATTTAGAACCCCAGATAAAGTAAAAAATTGCACGGTCCAAATCTAAAAGCACATTTCTTTTTGGGATAAAAACTGAACTGATTAATAAAACCAAGGGTAAAATTACTGCTTTTATTATTAAAATCTTCCCCTCTAAAGTCAACTCTCTCAGTCTCCAAAAGCCAAGTTTTTTTCTCACTTTCCCTACCACGTCGCCCCAGTTTGTATCCCCTCCCCCTCCCTTACTGAATTTAATCCCAAGTATTTTCTGGTCCGTTTGTATCTCCGTCAGGGGCAGTCCTGTCTTCTGTGTCGCGGTCCATGGTCCGTAAAACTGTGCTTGGGTCTTGTCTCTGTTGAGTTTAGAGCCAGACGCTCTTCCATACCAGTCAGTCAAGTCCAGGGTCCTTGTCACGGATAAAATGTCAGAACACAGGATGTTAATATCGTCCATATATAAAACACACTTTGTTGTGAGTCCCCCGCCCCCTGGAATACTCACCCCCTCGATCATTTTGTCCCTTCTCAAAATCTGTGCCAACGGTTCTATGCATAGAACATAGAGGAGGGCAGATAAGGGACAGCCCTGACGGACGCCGCAGTTAATTTGCACTGCTTTTGTCAAGTTCCCGTTGACCACAAATTTGCTGGTAATATCTCGATACAGCAGGCCCACCCACTCTAGATACCTTCCCGGGAAACCCCATTTTTGCAGTAGCCTAAAAAGGTACTGGTGCGAGATCCGATCAAAAGCCTTCTCAAAGTCTAAATTTAGGACTACTAGCCGCATATTTCTGTCTCTCGCATAACAGATGGTGTCACGAATCAGCATAAGGCTGTCCGTGATCTTCCTCCCCGCGATGGCACAGGTTTGGTCCGGGTCGATCAAATCCTGTAAAAACTCAGACATACGCATAGCTAAAAGTTTGCTAAAAAGTTTGCAATCAACATTTAAAAGTGTAATTGGACGCCAGTTGTTCAGGTCTGTTTTGTCTCCCTTCTTATGCAGTAAAGTGACTATCCCTATTCTAAAACTGTCTGGTAGTCGGTTTGTTTTGTCCAGTTCATTAAAAACAGTGAGTAAGTCTGGTGCTAAAATGTCCCAAAAAGTCAGGTAAAATTCCGAGCAGAGGCCATCCTCGCCCGGAGATTTTGCCTTCTTCAATTGTTTTACACATGTATTTAGTTCTTCAGGTGTAAAATCCTGTGTTAAAGGCCCATTGTCAGTCACTGTTTTTTCAATGAAGTTTAAAACCTCTACCATTATCTCCTCTTGGGTATCTTTACGCTCATACAGTTTTTGATAGTAAGTTTCCACTGCTTCAATTATTTCATTATTTGTTTCTGTAATAGTCCCGTTTTCTTTTTTTAGTTTAAAAATGCCCCCACCCTTGCTCATAATTTTTTTAAAGAAGTACCTTGTGCATTTTTCACCTTCTTCTATTTCCTTCTCTCTGCTCCTTAATAAAAACCCTTTGCTCTGAATATCTGCCATTGCTTTCATTTCTTTTTTGATCTCTTTAATTTCATCATTAAAATTGATCCCCTCTTGTGTCAGATTAAAATACCTTTGCAGTCTCTTTTGCATTCCCAGCATACATTTCATTTCCTTGATTTTCTTCTCTCTTCCTGCTTTTTTAAAAAAAGTCTGAGTCCTTACCTTCATCATTTCCCACCATTGTGCCCGTGATTTGTAAAGGTCTTGAAGGGTCTGCCAGTCCTTGTACCGCTCACTGTACTGAGAGACCAAAGTCTCGTCCTCGAGCAGGGAGCAGTTCAATTTCCACAGACCTCTTCCAATAGTCACGCCAGAAGAAAGTGAAAGGGTGCAAGACAGTATTAGGTGATCTGAGAAAAAAACAGGAGTTAATCTAGCATCAATCTGTGTCCAACCCCGTGTAAATACGTAATCTATGCGAGAGGCTCTGGTGCCGTCACCACTAAACCAGGTGAAGCCCTCCTCTCTTGGATGCATGGTTTTAAAGCAGTCCTCTAATTTGAATACGCGGCACATGTCTTGCAATAAAACCGATGTTTTGTCAATTTTAAAATCCTCCCCAGCTCCCTTCCTATCCTTCCTATTTAAAACACAATTAAAATCACCTCCAATAATTAGTGGATTATGACCTAGCATGTGGGACTGCAAATTCTCTAAAATATCATACCTGTCATGCTTTTCATTAGAACCATAAATATTTAAAAGGCTAAAGTCCCGTTCTGTAAAAGTTAAATGTGCTAACAGTGCTCGTCCGTCTCTCACCACTGTGCTCCCCTTTAAAACAATCTGAGGATTATTTATTAAAATGGCCACTCCATCATTTCTATTTTCGTTTGAGCCACTCCATAGTGATGGATGTGGCCACATTTCCTCCCACTGTTTGTAATTTCTTAAAAAGGGTATGCCACATTCTTGGATTAAAAACAGATCAGATTTAAAAGTTTTTAGAAATGTTAAAACGCTCTGAGCTCTAATCTTTGACTTCACGCTTCTAACGTTAATAGTTGAGAAGGTGAGGGTAATAGGTATGATTAAAAATAAAAAAATAAAAACACAGATGGGGTTACAAAATTTTAAGAGAACATTATTTAAAAAAAAACAAGGCAGTCGCTAAGGTATTTCTCGAGAGCGTATTTCTTCCTTTACCTCAGCAAAAGGGGCAGAGCTAAAACACTGGTCGTCTGTCAGGGGCACTTGAGGTGGTGATCGCTCACGCAACCTTAAATTCATAGTGTTTCTGCTTTTTGGCGTTGATTGCAGTACTATGTTTAAAAAGGAGAGTTCATTTGGTGAATCCGAGGGGAAGACCCTGGTCTCCCCCACCTCGCTATCTGGGCTCCCGGGCCTTCCCCTCTTCTCCGTGGACAGGGGAGACTCAGAGGACCGTTGAGATGCAAGCCTTTTATTATTTTGAGCACAAGTGATCTGGGTGTCTTCACTGTCAGCCTCATGTGGACTGACTTCGCTTGACTCGCTTGTGGGCATTTCTTGCAGCATCTCACTTTCCTCTGAGCTCTCGATTGGTGGGGCCGGCCTGCTCTCCTCCCCTTGCCCCTCCTCACCTGTTCCCTCTCCACCAATGACAGGATTTGGAGGGAAATTTGAATTTTCTTTGTGACATTCAATTTGTTTGTCAGCTTCATTTCCATTTCCTTGTGCCATTTCTTTTCCAGCCTTCAGTTTGTTGGCAAATGATTTTGGACAATTTCTGTAGAGGTGGTTAGTTTCCCCACAAAGATTGCACTTTCTGCCATTGGTACATTCTTCAAAAGTATGCCCAATTACTCTACATTTCCTACAAATTGTTTTCTCACACGCTTCCGCCAGGTGTCCATGCTCACCACACTTGCGGCAGAGCTTGGGCTGGCCCTGGTAATGTATGTAGCCCCGGTTTTCACCCAAGACTATCATTGGTGGGAGATGTTTCAGGCCCTGAAAGCCCTGGGGGTCCTGCCATTGTTGGATGGGTACCCGCCAGGCACAGTTCCAGATGCCGTCCTCATCCCTCACCTTCACAGCCTGGCCTTTAACCGTGCAATATCTACCCAGCCAAAAACAAATGTCTTCTGCATTCACTGTCTCATTAAACACTCTGACAATAACTGTTTTAGCAGCATTATCAGACAGTTTTTCAACATTGAACACAGAGAACTGGGCTTTCACATTTTCAAAACGAGTCCAAAATTCACGAAGGTTCACAGCAGAAGTGAAACTCACATCAAATCCCTTACTAAAGGGCAAAGTTATAATACAATTTAAATCCTCAGCTTTAAATTTCAGGGTTTGTTGGACAAGCTTTCTGGAGAAGTCCAGCCTGGACATCCACAGAGGCTCACCACCATCCCTTTCCCGAAACATAAATCGAACACTGTGGTGCCTCCGCATGCTGGCATTTGTAGCCGACATGTCGGAGACAACCACTTGGTCACAACTTCTCACGAACAAAAAAACAGTACACTCACCTTGGTCGTTCTCCTATAACACAAAGTTTAAACAACACAATAACAATACCCCTGCAATTGAGTTAGATTCACAGCCACAACAGGCATAGAATAATCTCTCAACAGAGGCGATCGCAGTCTTAGCCAAAAGGCCGAGAAGCGATGAAGAGGATAACTGACGGACTCAAGTACAGGCTTCTCGGTCTACCCACTCTCACAGTCGGTCATGTTACACCAAGCAGCGCTGCTCTTATGGACACTGAGACGGAGGAAACCTTGTCTGCTGACTTAACCATTCATTATTCACAAGCCTTCACATAAGCAGCTGCAGTCCAACAGCTTTTGCAGTCTTCCTGCAGGATGAAAGACCAAGCGCCTGCTGCGGTCCCGGCCAGACTTGTGAAGAAAGCCAGAAGACCATAGTCAAGTCTTGCTCATTTGTGTTAATTGGTTTCAAGACTATCGCTCTTAATTATTGACATACAAGCCAGGGAAGAGCGCGAACGCAGTTCCCCACTATCAGAAATTATGCAGTCGAGATTCCCACATTTGGAGAATTCGCAAGGGTCAATGCAGCCGCTAGTGCAATGGCTGCACCTCGCCCTGGGTGAACCACATTCTTGATCATGGTGTCACCCCTGCCAGGTAAGTATGCCTTCCTCAGCCTGGACACGGGGTCTTGCTTTTTTCCACTCACCCTCTTGAATGACTGTGCCATTCGTACACTGGCGAATGCCTGGCCCAGCATGATGGGCCAGTTTCTCTCAGTGGATTAGAACGGCGTGTGTACTTCGCACAGGGCGTTAGAGGAGGTCACAGGCACAACTGCGGAGCATGCAATAGCTGAATGAGCTCAAGTGTCAAGCCTCTGGAACGGGTTCGACTCACCGGGTTGGTGGACAGCAGAGTAGATGTGTGTCGGCTACGTCGCCTGCTTCCCAATTTGACGACATGGTTGCTTCCGCCACACCTACTTGTGCGCACGTGAGTATTGCCACAGCCCGTTTTCTCTGTCTAGATTAGCATTTTCGTTGACCAGCGGAGGTGGTGCACCGCTCCTGGAAATACTGCAATACCAGGATGATGCGCGGAATGGGCAAAGCAAGCTCTGAATCCCATCTCCCTGTTCAAAAAAGCAATTTAATATGAAGTCTCCAGATAGGAGACATATCAGATATTAAACTGATAAGAACAGATCAGCATGAGGCTGTCCGTAATCTTCCTCCCCGCGATGGCACAGGTTTGGTCCGGGTCGATCAAATCCTGTAAAAACACAGACATACGCATAGCTAAAAGTTTGCTAAAAAGTTTGCAATCAACATTTAAAAGCGTAATTGGACGCCAGTTGTTCAGGTCTGTTTTGTCTCCTTTCTTATGCAGTAAAGTGACTATCCCTTTTCTAAAACTGTCTGGTAGTCGGTTTGTTTTGTCCAGTTCATTAAAAACAGTGAGTAAGTCTGGTGCTAAAATGTCCCAAAAAGTCAGGTAAAATTCCGAGCAGAGGCCATCCTCGCCCGGAGATTTTGCCTTCTTCAGTTGTTTTACACATGTATTTAGTTCTTCAGGTGTAAAATCCTGTGTTAAAGGCCCATTGTCAGTCACTGTTTTTTCAATGAAGTTTAAAACCTCTACCATTATCTCCTCTTGGGTATCTTTACGCTCATACAGTTTTTGATAGTAAGTTTCCACTGCTTCAATTATTTCATTATTTGTTTCTGTAATGGTACCGTTTTCTTTTTTTAGTTTAAAAATGCCCCCACCCTTGCTCATAATTTTTTTAAAGAAGTACCTTGTGCATTTTCACCTTCTTCTATTTCCTTCTCTCTGCTCCTTAATAAAAACCCTTTGCTCTGAATATCTGCCATAGCTCTCATTTCTTTTTTGATCTCTTTAATTTCATCATTAAAATTTATCCCCTCTTGTGTCAGATTAAAATACCTTTGCAGTCTCTTTTGCATTCCCAGCATACATTTCATTTCCTTGATTTTCTTCTCTCTTCCTGCTTTTTTAAAAAAAGTCTGAGTCCTTACCTTCATCATTTCCCACCATTGTGCCCGTGATTTGTAAAGGTCTTGAAGGGTCTGCCAGTCCTTGTACCGCTCCCTGTACTGAGAGACCAAAGTCTCGTCCTCGAGCAGGGAGCAGTTCAATTTCCACAGACCTCTTCCAATAGTCACGCCAGAAGAAAGTGAAAGGGTGCAAGACAGTATTAGGTGATCTGAGAAAAAAACAGGAGTTAATCTAGCATCAATCTGTGTCCAACCCCGTGTAAATACGTAATCTATGCGAGAGGCTCTGGTGCCGTCACCACTAAACCAGGTGAAGCCCTCCTCTCTTGGATGTATGGTTTTAAAGCAGTCTTCTAATTTGAATACGCGGCACATGTCTTGCAATAAAACCGATGTTTTGTCAATTTTAAAATCCTCCCCAGCTCCCTTCCTATCCTTCCTATTTAAAACACAATTAAAATCGCCTCCAATAATTAGTGGATTATGACCTAGCATGTGGGACTGCAAATTCTCTAAAATATCATACCTGTCATGCTTTTCATTAGAACCATAAATATTTAAAAGGCTAAGGTCCTGTTCTGTAAAAGTTAAGTGTGCTAACAGTGCTCGTCCGTCTCTCACCACTGTGCTCCCCTTTAAAACAATCTGAGGATTATTTATTAAAATGGCCACTCCATCATTTCTATTTTCGTTTGAGCCACTCCATAGTGATGGATGTGGCCACATTTCCTCCCACTGTTTGTAATTTCTTAAAAAAGGGTATGCCACATTCTTGGATTAAAAACAGATCAGATTTAAAAGTTTTTAGAAATGTTAAAACGCTCTGAGCTCTAATCTTTGACTTCACGCTTCTAACATTAATAGTTGAGAAGGTGAGGGTCATAGGTATGATTAAAAATAAAAAAATAAAAACACAGATGGGGTTACAAAATTTTAAGAGAACATTATTTTTAAAAAAACAAGGCAGTCGCTAAGGTATTTCTCGAGAGCGTATTTCTTCCTTTACCTCAGCAAAAGGGGCAGAGCTAAAACACTGGTCGTCTGTCAGGGGCACTTGAGGTGGTGATCGCTCACGCAACCTTAAATTCATAGTGTTTCTGCTTTTTGGCGTTGATTGCAGTACTATGTTTAAAAAGGAGAGTTCATTTGGTGAATCTGAGGGGAAGACCCTGGTCTCCCCCACCTCGCTATCTGGGCTCCCGGGCCTTCCCCTCTTCTCCGTGGACAGGGGAGACTCAGAGGACCGTTGAGATGCAAGCCTTTTATTATTTTGAGCACAAGTGATCTGGGTGTCTTCACTGTCAGCCTCATGTGGACTGACTTCACTTGACTCGCTTGTGGGCATTTCTTGCAGCATCTCACTTTCCTCTGAGCTCTCGATTGGTGGGGCCGGCCTGCTCGCCTCCCCTTGCCCCTCCTCACCTGTCCCCTCTCCACCAATGACAGGATTTGGAGGGAAATTTGAATTTTCTTTGGGACATTCAATTTGTTTGTCAGCTTCATTTCCATTTCCTTGTGCCATTTCTTTTCCAGCCTTCAGTTTGTTGGCAAATGATTTTGGACAATTTCTGTAGAGATGGTTAGTTTCCCCACAAAGATTGCACTTTCTGCCATTGGTACATTCTTCAAAAGTAGGCCCAATTACTCTACATTTCCTACAAATTGTTTTCTCACACGCTTCCGCCAGGTGTCCATGCTCACCACACTTGCGGCAGAGCTTGGGCTGGCCCTGGTAATGTATGTAGCCCCGGTTTTCACCCAAGACTATCATTGGTGGGAGATGTTTCAGGCCCTGAAAGCCCTGGGGGTCCTGCCTTTGTTGGATGGGTACCCGCCAGGCACAGTTCCAGATGCCGTCTTCATCCCTCACCTTCACAGCCTGGCCTTTAACCGTGCAATATCTACCCAGCCAAAAACAAATGTCTTCTGCATTCACTGTCTCATTAAACATTCTGACAATAACTGTTTTAGCAGCATTATCAGTCAGTTTTTCAACATTGAACACAGAGAACTGGGCTTTCACATTTTCAAAACGAGTCCAAAATTCACGAAGGTTCACAGCAGAGGTGAAACTCACATCAAATCCCTTACTAAAGGGCAAAGTTATAATACAATTTAAATCCTCAGCTTTAAATTTCAGGGTTTGTTGGACAAGCTTTCTGGAGAAGTCCAGCCTGGACATCCAAAGAGGCTCACCACCATCCCTTTCCCGAAACATAAATCGAACACTGTGGTGCCTCCGCATGCCGGCATATGTAGCCGACATGTCGGAGACAACCACTTGGTCACAACTTCTCACGAACAAAAAAACAGTACACTCACCTTTGTCGTTCTCCTATAACACATAGTTTAAACAACACAATAACAATACCCCTGCAATTGAGTTAGATTCACAGCCACAACAGGCATAGAATTATCTCTCAACAGAGGCGATCGCAGTCTTAGCCAAAAGGCCGAGAAGCGATGAAGAGGATAACTGACGGACTCAAGTACAGGCTTCTCGGTCTACCAACTCTCACAGTCGGTCATGTTACACCAAGCAGCGCTGCTCTTATGGACATTGAGACGGAGGAAACCTTGTCTGCTGACTTAACCATTCATTATTCACAAGCCTTCACATAAGCAGCTGCAGTCCAACAACTTTTGCAGTCTTCCTGCAGGATGAAAGACCAAGCGCCTGCTGCGGTCCCGGCCAGACTTGTGAAGAAAGCCAGAAGACCATAGTCAAGTCTTGCTCATTTGTGTTAATTGGTTTCAAGACTATCGCTCTTAATTATTGACATACAAGCCAGGGAAGAGCGCGAACGCAGTTCCCCACTATCAGAAATTATGCAGTCGAGACTCCCACATTTGGAGAATTCGCAAGGGTCAATGCAGCCGCCAGTGCAATGGCTTCACCTCGCCCTGGGTGAACCACATTCTTGATCATGGTGTCACCCCTGCCAGGTAAGTATGCCTTCCTCAGCCTGGACACGGGGTCTTGCTTTTTTCCACTCACCCTCTTGAATGACTGTGCCATTCGTACACTGGCGAATGCCTGGCCCAGCATGATGGGCCAGTTTCTCTCAGTGGATTAGAACGGCGTGTGTACTTCGCACAGGGCGTTAGAGGAGGTCACAGGCACAACTGCGGAGCATGCAATAGCTGAATGAGCTCAAGTGTCAAGCCTCTGGAACGGGTTCGACTCACCGGGTTGGTGGACAGCAGAGTAGATGTGTGTCAGCTACGTCGCCTGCTTCCCAATTTGACGACATGGTTGCTTCCGCCACACCTACTTGTGCGCACGTGAGTATTGCCACAGCCCGTTTTCTCTGTCTAGATTTGCATTTTCGTTGACCAGCGGAGGTGGTGCACCGCTCCTGGAAATACTGCAATACCAGGATGATGCGCGGAATGGGCAAAGCAAGCTCTGAATCCCATCTCCCTGTTCAAAAAAGCAATTTAATATGAAGTCTCCAGATAGGAGACATATCAGATATTAAACTGATAAGAACAGATTTTTTCTTTTTCATGTTTTTATTGTCACTTTTCAATCAATTACAAATCACATTTCTCCAATATGGAGCATTCATTTTGTCTCAAATATGACATGTAAAAATAAAAACAAAATAAAAAATGAAAAATGAAAGAACATTCATATCTATTGTGCAGGAGCGTAGCACTGCATTACTAATTGGGACTTCATCCCACCCTCTCAAAAAGCGCTTGTCCAGGACCTGCCGGGTAGCCCTTTTTGCTCCTTCCCTCCTGGAGAGCCAGGCCGTCGCTGCCGAGACCTTCACAGTGTAGCTCCGGTTCCCTCCTCCGGGCGGGCACAGGCGACGCTTCTTGGTGGCTGTGTCCTTGGCCTGCCGCGTGCAGCTTCGATGGTCTCTGCAGCCATTCGGAGCACAGCCACGGGGGTAGTCTGCCTGTGCCTCCTTACCAGCAAGTTTCTGGAGGTCCACATGGCGTCTTTGATGGCGGCAAGAGTGAGCCAGTCTTTCGCAAACTCCTCTCGGGAACACTTGGCTTGGCTCACCCCATAGAGCACGTATTGTGCATTTAGGACCTCCCTTGCTGGCAAGTCCGGGAATTTTCTCAGGTGGCCGGCTGTTGCCCACAGGTCTACGGCAGCACTGCACTCCCAGAGGAGGTGCCTCACCGACTCCTGGGCGCCACAACCAGGTCGGGGGCAGGTTGAGTGCGCTGACATTCCTCGGGAGTGCATAACGGCCCTAACTGGGAGAATCTCGTGGGCCACCATCCACGACAGGTCCCGAAGTCTGTTTGGGAGGGCAGGATGGTTGGCGTTGCGCCAAACCGTTGTGGGCTTGCCGAATGCAAGCCCGCGCACTTGACTCGCTGTTTGCCGCTCCTGCACAATAGAGATGAGAGACTTGTGATTTTTCAAAATGTGACAATCTTCATTTTCCAATTTAAAATTTCTTAAAAATTTTGGGATAAAAGAATGTGCTGGTGGTAAATTAAAAGACACCGGAAGTCTTTGATCGCTGGGTATTAGTTTTAATTTACGGAGGTACGATCCCATCCAGAATCGTGTCATTGCTTGACTTTTGGGATTGCTGGATGGTCCCAGAGCATTTTGCAGATGGAGGGCCACATATCTGCTGCCCAAAAAGAGCTGGAGGTCCGGCACGCCTTTTCCACCCTTCTCTTTTGTTTTTTTCATCGTGTCCCTCCTCAGTCTTTCCCATTTAGAACCCCAGATAAAGTAAAAAATTGCACGGTCCAAATCTAAAAGCACATTTCTTTTTGGGATAAAAACTGAACCGATTAATAAAAGCAAGGGTAAAATTACTGCTTTTATTATTAAAATCTTCCCCTCTAAAGTCAACTCTCTCAGTCTCCAAAAGCCAAGTTTTTTTCTCACTTTCCCTACCACGTCGCCCCAGTTTGTATCCCCTCCCCCTCCCTTACTGAATTTAATCCCAAGTATTTTCTGGTCCGTTTGTATCTCCGTCAGGGGCAGTCCTGTCTTCTGTGTCGCGGTCCACGGTCCGTAAAACTGTGCTTGGGTCTTGTCTCTGTTGAGTTTAGAGCCAGACGCTCTTCCATACCAGTCAGTCAAGTCCAGGGTCCTTGTCACGGATAAAATGTCAGAACACAGGATGTTAATATCGTCCATATATAAAACACACTTTGTTGTGAGTCCCCCGCCCCCTGGAATACTCACCCCCTCGATCATTTTGTCCCTTCTCAAAATCTGTGCCAACGGTTCTATGCATAGAACATAGAGGAGGGCAGATAAGGGACAGCCCTGACGGACGCCGCAGTTAATTTGCACTGCTTTTGTCAAGTTCCCGTTGACCACAAATTTGCTGGTAATATCTCGATACAGCAGGCCCACCCACTCTAGATACCTTCCCGGGAAACCCCATTTTTGCAGTAGCCTAAAAAGGTACTGGTGCGAGATCCGATCAAAAGCCTTCTCAAAGTCTAAATTTAGGACTACTAGCCGCATATTTCTGTCTCTCGCATAACAGATGGTATCACGAATCAGCATAAGGCTGTCTGTGATCTTCCTCCCCGCGATGGCACAGGTTTAGTCCGGGTAGATCAAATCCTGTAAAAACACAGACATACGCATAGCTAAAAGTTTGCTAAAAAGTTTGCAATCAACATTTAAAAGTGTAATTGGACGCCAGTTGTTCAGGTCTGTTTTGTCTCCCTTCTTATGCAGTAAAGTGACTATCCCTTTTCTAAAACTGTCTGGTAGTCGGTTTGTTTTGTCCAGTTCATTAAAAACAGTGAGTAAGTCTGGTGCTAAAATGTCCCAAAAAGTCAGGTAAAATTCCGAGCAGAGGCCATCCTCGCCCGGAGATTTTGCCTTCTTCAATTGTTTTACACATGTATTTAGTTCTTCAGGTGTAAAATCCTGTGTTAAAGGCCCATTGTCAGTCACTGTTTTTTCAATGAAGTTTAAAACCTCTACCATTATCTCCTCTTGGGTATCTTTACGCTCATACAGTTTTTGATAGTAAGTTTCCACTGCTTCAATTATTTCATTATTTGTTTCTGTAATAGTCCCGTTTTCTTTTTTTAGTTTAAAAATGCCCCCACCCTTGCTCATAATTTTTTTAAAGAAGTACCTTGTGCATTTTTCACCTTCTTCTATTTCCTTCTCTCTGCTCCTTAATAAAAACCCTTTGCTCTGAATATCTGCCATTGCTTTCATTTCTTTTTTGATCTCTTTAATTTCATCATTAAAATTGATCCCCTCTTGTGTCAGATTAAAATACCTTTGCAGTCTCTTTTGCATTCCCAGCATACATTTCATTTCCTTGATTTTCTTCTCTCTTCCTGCTTTTTTAAAAAAAGTCTGAGTCCTTACCTTCATCATTTCCCACCATTGTGCCCGTGATTTGTAAAGGTCTTGAAGGGTCTGCCAGTCCTTGTACCGCTCCCTGTACTGAGAGACCAAAGTCTCGTCCTCGAGCAGGGAGCAGTTCAATTTCCACAGACCTCTTCCAATAGTCACGCCAGAAGAAAGTGAAAGGGTGCAAGACAGTATTAAGTGATCTGAGAAAAAAACAGGAGTTAATCTAGCATCAATCTGTGTCCAACCCCGTGTAAATACGTAATCTATGCGAGAGGCTCTGGTGCCGTCACCACTAAACCAGGTGAAGCCCTCCTCTCTTGGATGCATGGTTTTTAAAGCAGTCCTCTAATTTGAATACGCGGCACATGTCTTGCAATAAAACCGATGTTTTGTCAATTTTAAAATCCTCCCCAGCTCCCTTCCTATCCTTCCTATTTAAAACACAATTAAAATCACCTCCAATAATTAGTGGATTATGACCTAGCATGTGGGACTGCAAATTCTCTAAAATATCATACCTGTCATGCTTTTCATTAGAACCATAAATATTTAAAAGGCTAAAGTCCCGTTCTGTAAAAGTTAAATGTGCTAACAGTGCTCGTCCGTCTCTCACCACTGTGCTCCCCTTTAAAACAATCTGAGGATTATTTATTAAAATGGCCACTCCATCATTTCTATTTTCGTTTGAGCCACTCCATAGTGATGGATGTGGCCACATTTCCTCCCACTGTTTGTAATTTCTTAAAAAGGGTATGCCACATTCTTGGATTAAAAACAGATCAGATTTAAAAGTTTTTAGAAATGTTAAAACGCTCTGAGCTCTAATCTTTGACTTCACGCTTCTAACGTTAATAGTTGAGAAGGTGAGGGTCATAGGTATGATTAAAAATAAAAAAATAAAAACACAGATGGGGTTACAAAATTTTAAGAGAACATTATTTGAAAAAAAGCAAGGCAGTCGCTAAAGTATTTCTCGAGAGCGTATTTCTTCCTTTACCTCAGCAAAAGGGGCAGAGCTAAAACACTGGTCGTCTGTCAGGGGCACTTGAGGTGGTGATCGCTCACGCAACCTTAAATTCATAGTGTTTCTGCTTTTTGGCGTTGATTGCAGTACTATGTTTAAAAAGGAGAGTTCATTTGGTGAATCCGAGGGGAAGACCCTGGTCTCCCCCACCTCGCTATCTGGGCTCCCGGGCCTTCCCCTCTTCTCCGTGGACAGGGGAGACTCAGAGGACCGTTGAGATGCAAGCCTTTTATTATTTTGAGCACAAGTGATCTGGGTGTCTTCACTGTCAGCCTCATGTGGACTGACTTCGCTTGACTCGCTTGTGGGCATTTCTTGCAGCATCTCACTTTCCTCTGAGCTCTCGATTGGTGGGGCCGGCCTGCTCTCCTCCCCTTGCCCCTCCTCACCTGTCCCCTCTCCACCAATGACAGGATTTGGAGGGAAATTTGAATTTTCTTTGTGACATTCAATTTGTTTGTCAGCTTCATTTCCATTTCCTTGTGCCATTTCTTTTCCAGCCTTCAGTTTGTTGGCAAATGATTTTGGACAATTTCTGTAGAGGTGGTTAGTTTCCCCACAAAGATTGCACTTTCTGCCATTGGTACATTCTTCAAAAGTATGCCCAATTACTCTACATTTCCTACAAATTGTTTTCTCACACGCTTCCGCCAGGTGTCCATGCTCACCACACTTGCGGCAGAGCTTGGGCTGGCCCTGGTAATGTATGTAGCCCCGGTTTTCACCCAAGACTATCATTGGTGGGAGATGTTTCAGGCCCTGAAAGCCCTGGGGGTCCTGCCATTGTTGGATGGGTACCCGCCAGGCACAGTTCCAGATGCCGTCCTCATCCCTCACCTTCACAGCCTGGCCTTTAACCGTGCAATATCTACCCAGCCAAAAACAAATGTCTTCTGCATTCACTGTCTCATTAAACATTCTGACAATAACTGTTTTAGCAGCATTATCAGTCAGTTTTTCAACATTGAACACAGAGAACTGGGCTTTCACATTTTCAAAACGAGTCCAAAATTCACGACGGTTCACAGCAGAGGTGAAACTCACATCAAATCCCTTACTAAAGGGCAAAGTTATAATACAATTTAAATCCTCAGCTTTAAATTTCAGGGTTTGTTGGACAAGCTTTCTGGAGAAGTCCAGCCTGGACATCCACAGAGGCTCACCACCATCCCTTTCCCGAAACATAAATCGAACACTGTGGTGCCTCCGCATGCCGGCATATGTAGCCGACATGTCGGAGACAACCACTTGGTCACAACTTCTCACGAACAAAAAAACAGTACACTCACCTTTGTCGTTCTCCTATAACACAAAGTTTAAACAACACAATAACAATACCCCTGCAATTGAGTTAGATTCACAGCCACAACAGGCATATAATTATCTCTCAACAGAGGCGATCGCAGTCTTAGCCAAAAGGCCGAGAAGCGATGAAGAGGATAACTGACGGACTCAAGTACAGGCTTCTCGGTCTACCCACTCTCACAGTCGGTCATGTTACACCAAGCAGCGCTGCTCTTATGGACACTGAGACGGAGGAAACCTTGTCTGCTGACTTAACCATTCATTATTCACAAGCCTTCACATAAGCAGCTGCAGTCCAACAACTTTTGCAGTCTTCCTGCAGGATGAAAGACCAAGCGCCTGCTGCGGTCCCGGCCAGACTTGTGAAGAAAGCCAGAAGACCATAGTCAAGTCTTGCTCATTTGTGTTAATTGGTTTCAAGACTATCGCTCTTAATTATTGACATACAAGCCAGGGAAGAGCGCGAACGCAGTTCCCCACTATCAGAAATTATGCAGTCGAGATTCCCACATTTGGAGAATTCGCAAGGGTCAATGCAGCCGCCAGTGCAATGGCTTCACCTCGCCCTGGGTGAACCACATTCTTGATCATGGTGTCACCCCTGCCAGGTAAGTATGCCTTCCTCAGCCTGGACACGGGGTCTTGCTTTTTTCCACTCACCCTCTTGAATGACTGTGCCATTCGTACACTGGCGAATGCCTGGCCCAGCATGATGGGCCAGTTTCTCTCAGTGGATTAGAACGGCGTGTGTACTTCGCACAGGGCGTTAGAGGAGGTCACAGGCACAACTGCGGAGCATGCAATAGCTGAATGAGCTCAAGTGTCAAGCCTCTGGAGCGGGTTCGACTCACCGGGTTGGTGGACAGCAGAGTAGATGTGTGTCAGCTACGTTGCCTGCTTCCCAATTTGACGACATGGTTGCTTCCGCCACACCTACTTGTGCGCACGTGAGTATTGCCACAGCCCGTTTTCTCTGTCTAGATTTGCATTTTCGTTGACCAGCGGAGGTGGTGCACCGCTCCTGGAAATACTGCAATACCAGGATGATGCGCGGAATGGGCAAAGCAAGCTCTGAATCCCATCTCCCTGTTCAAAAAAGCAATTTAATATGAAGTCTCCACATAGGAGACATATCAGATATTAAACTGATAAGAACAGATACTACACTTGATCTTAGCCAAAAGGCCGAGAAGCGATGAAGAGGATAACTGACGGACTCAAGTACAGGCTTCTCGGTCTACCTACTCTCACAGTCGGTTATGTTACACCAAGCAGCGTTGCTCTTATGGACACTGAGACGGAGGAAACCTTGTCTGCTGACTTAACCATTCCTTATTCACAAGCCTTCACATAAGCAGCTGCAGTCCAACAACTTTTGCAGTCTTCCTGCAGGATGAAAGGCCAAGCGCCTGCTGCGGTCCCGGCCAGACTTGTGAAGAAAGCCAGAAGACCATAGTCAAGTCTTGCTCATTTGTGTTAATTGGTTTCAAGACTATCGCTCTTAATTATTGACATACAAGCCAGGGAAGAGCGCGAACGCAGTTCCCCACTATCAGAAATTATGCAGTCGAGATTCCCACATTTGGAGAATTCGCAATGGTCAATGCAGCCGCCAGTGCAATGGCTGCACCTCGCCCTGGGTGAACCACATTCTTGATCATGGTGTCACCCCTGCCAGGTAAGTATGCCTTCCTCAGCCTGGGCACGGGGTCTTGCTTTTTTCCACTCACCCTCTTGGATGACTGTGCCATTCGTACACTGGCGAATGCCTGGCCCAGCATGATGGGCCAGTTTCTCTCAGTGGATTAGAACGGCGTGTGTACTTCGCACAGGGGCACAACTGCGGAGCATGCAATAGCTGAATGAGCTCAAGTGTCAAGCCTCTGGAACGGGTTCGACTCACCGGATTGGTGGACAGCAGATTAGATGTGTGTCGGCTACGTCGCCTGCTTCCCAATTTGACGACATGGTTGCTTCCGCCACACCTACTTGTGCGCACGTGAGTATTGCCACAGCCCGTTTTTTCTGTCTAGATTAGCATTTTCGTTGACCAGCGGAGGTGGTGCACCGCTCCTGGAAATACTGCAATACCAGGATGATGCGCGGAATGGGCAAAGCAAGCTCTGAATCCCATCTCCCTGTTCAAAAAAGCAATTTAATATGAAGTCTCCAGATAGGAGACATATCAGATATTAAACTGATAAGAACAGATTTTTTTTTTATTTATTTTTTTTTCATGTTTTTATTGTCACTTTTCAATCAATTACAAATTTACATTTCTCCAATATGGAGCATTCATTTTGTCTCAAATATGACATGTAAAAATAAAAACAAAATAAAAAATGAAAAAACATTCATATCTATTGTGCAGGAGCGTAGCACTGCATTACTAAGTGGGACTTCATCCCACCCTCTCAAAAAGCGCTTGTCCAGGACCTGCCGGGTCACCCTTTTTGCTCCTTCCCTCCTGGAGAGCCAGGCCGTCGCTGCCGAGACCTTCACCGTGTAGCTCCGGTTCCCTCCTCCGGGCGGGCACAGGCGACGCTTCTTGGTGGCTGTGTCCTTGGCCTGCCGCGTGCAGCTTCGATGGTCTCTGCAGCCATTCGGAGCACAGCCACGGGGGGGGTCTGCCTGTGCCTCCTTACCAGCAAGTTTCTGGAGGTCCACATGGCGTCTTTGATGGCGGCAAGGGTGAGCCAGTCTTTCGCAAACTCCTCTCGGGAACACTTGGCTTGGCTCACCCCATAGAGCACGTATTGTGCATTTAGGACCTCCCTTGCTGGCAAGTCCGGGAATTTTCTCAGGTGGCCGGCTGTTGCCCACAGGTCTACGGCAGCACTGCACTCCCAGAGGAGGTGCCTCACCGACTCCTGGGCGCCACAACCAGGTCGGGGGCAGGTTGAGTGCGCTGACATTCCTCGGGAGTGCATAACGGCCCTGACTGGGAGAATCTCGTTGGCCACCATCCACGACAGGTCCCGAAGTCTGTTTGGGAGGGCAGGATGGTTGGCGTTGCGCCAAACCGTTGTGGGCTTGCCGAATGCAAGCCCGCGCACTTGACTCGCTGTTTGCCGCTCCTGCACAATAGAGATGAGAGACTTGTGATTTTTCAAAATGTGACAATCTTCATTTTCCAATTTAAAATTTCTTAAAAATTTTGGGATAAAAGAATGTGCTGGTGGTAAATTAAAAGACACCGGAAGTCTTTGATCGCTGGGTATTAGTTTTAATTTACGGAGGTACGATCCCATCCAGAATCGTGTCATTGCTTGACTTTTGGGATTGCTGGATGGTCCCAGAGCATTTTGCAGATGGAGGGCCACATATCTGCTGCCCAAAAAGAGCTGGAGGTCCGGCACGCCTTTTCCACCCTTCTCTTTTGTTTTTTTCATCGTGTCCCTCCTCAGTCTTTCCCATTTAGAACCCCAGATAAAGTAAAAAATTGCACGGTCCAAATCTAAAAGCACATTTCTTTTTGGGATAAAAACTGAACTGATTAATAAAAGCAAGGGTAAAATTACTGCTTTTATTATTAAAATCTTCCCCTCTAAAGTCAACTCTCTCAGTCTCCAAAAGCCAAGTTTTTTTCTCACTTTCCCTACCACGTCGCCCCAGTTTGTATCCCCTCCCCCTCCCTTACTGAATTTAATCCCAAGTATTTTCTGGTCCGTTTGTATCTCCGTCAGGGGCAGTCCTGTCTTCTGTGTCGCGGTCCATGGTCCGTAAAACTGTGCTTGGGTCTTGTCTCTGTTGAGTTTAGAGCCAGACGCTCTTCCATACCAGTCAGTCAAGTCCAGGGTCCTTGTCACGGATAAAATGTCAGAACACAGGATGTTAATATCGTCCATATATAAAACACATTTTTTGTGAGTCCCCCGCCCCCTGGAATACTCACCCCCTCGATCATTTTGTCCCTTCTCAAAATCTGTGCCAACGGTTCTATGCATAGAACATAGAGGAGGGCAGATAAGGGACAGCCCTGACGGACGCCGCAGTTAATTTGCACTGCTTTTGTCAAGTTCCCGTTGACCACAAATTTGCTGGTAATATCTCGATACAGCAGGCCCACCCACTCTAGATACCTTCCCGGGAAACCCCATTTTTGCAGTAGCCTAAAAAGGTACTGGTGCGAGATCCGATCAAAAGCCTTCTCAAAGTCTAAATTTAGGACTACTAGCCGCATATTTCTGTCTCTCGCATAACAGATGGTATCACGAATCAGCATAAGGCTGTCCGTGATCTTCCTCCCCGCGATGGCACAGGTTTGGTCCGGGTCGATCAAATCCTGTAAAAACACAGACATACGCATAGCTAAAAGTTTGCTAAAAAGTTTGCAATCAACATTTAAAAGTGTAATTGGACGCCAGTTGTTCAGGTCTGTTTTGTCTCCCTTCTTATGCAGTAAAGTGACTATCCCTTTTCTAAAACTGTCTGGTAGTCGGTTTGTTTTGTCCAGTTCATTAAAAACAGTGAGTAAGTCTGGTGCTAAAATGTCCCAAAAAGTCAGGTAAAATTCCGAGCAGAGGCCATCCTCGCCCGGAGATTTTGCCTTCTTCAATTGTTTTACACATGTATTTAGTTCTTCAGGTGTAAAATCCTGTGTTAAAGGCCCATTGTCAGTCACTGTTTTTTCAATGAAGTTTAAAACCTCTACCATTATCTCCTCTTGGGTATCTTTACGCTCATACAGTTTTTGATAGTAAGTTTCCACTGCTTCAATTATTTCATTATTTGTTTCTGTAATAGTCCCGTTTTCTTTTTTTAGTTTAAAAATGCCCCCACCCTTGCTCATAATTTTTTTAAAGAAGTACCTTGTGCATTTTTCACCTTCTTCTATTTCCTTCTCTCTGCTCCTTAATAAAAACCCTTTGCTCTGAATATCTGCCATTGCTTTCATTTCTTTTTTGATCTCTTTAATTTCATCATTAAAATTTATCCCCTCTTGTGTCAGATTAAAATACCTTTGCAGTCTCTTTTGCATTCCCAGCATACATTTCATTTCCTTGATTTTCTTCTCTCTTCCTGCTTTTTTAAAAAAAGTCTGAGTCCTTACCTTCATCATTTCCCACCATTGTGCCCGTGATTTGTAAAGGTCTTGAAGGGTCTGCCAGTCCTTGTACCGCTCCCTGTACTGAGAGACCAAAGTCTCGTCCTCGAGCAGGGAGCAGTTCAATTTCCACAGACCTCTTCCAATAGTCACGCCAGAAGAAAGTGAAAGGGTGCAAGACAGTATTAGGTGATCTGAGAAAAAAACAGGAGTTAATCTAGCATCAATCTGTGTCCAACCCCGTGAAAATACGTAATCTATGCGAGAGGCTCTGGTGCCGTCACCACTAAACCAGGTGAAGCCCTCCTCTCTTGGATGCATGGTTTTTAAAGCAGTCCTCTAATTTGAATACGCGGCACATGTCTTGCAATAAAACCGATGTTTTGTCAATTTTAAAATCCTCCCCAGCTCCCTTCCTATCCTTCCTATTTAAAACACAATTAAAATCACCTCCAATAATTAGTGGATTATGACCTAGCATGTGGGACTGCAAATTCTCTAAAATATCATACCTGTCATGCTTTTCATTAGAACCATAAATATTTAAAAGGCTAAAGTCCCGTTCTGTAAAAGTTAAATGTGCTAACAGTGCTCGTCCGTCTCTCACCACTGTGCTCCCCTTTAAAACAATCTGAGGATTATTTATTAAAATGGCCACTCCAACATTTCTATTTTCGTTTGAGCCACTCCATAGTGATGGATGTGGCCACATTTCCTCCCACTGTTTGTAATTTCTTAAAAAGGGTATGCCACATTCTTGGATTAAAAACAGATCAGATTTAAAAGTTTTTAGAAATGTTAAAACGCTCTGAGCTCTAATCTTTGACTTCACGCTTCTAACGTTAATAGTTGAGAAGGTGAGGGTCATAGGTATGATTAAAAATAAAAAAATAAAAACACAGATGGGGTTACAAAATTTTAAGAGAACATTATTTTAAAAAAAGCAAGGCAGTCGCTAAGGTATTTCTCGAGAGCGTATTTCTTCCTTTACCTCAGCAAAAGGGGCAGAGCTAAAACACTGGTCGTCTGTCAGGGGCACTTGAGGTGGTCAAGCTTTCTGGAGAAGTCCAGCCTGGACATCCACAGAGGCTCACCACCATCCCTTTCCCGAAACATAAATCGAACACTGTGGTGCCTCCGCATGCCGGCATATGTAGCCGACATGTCGGAGACAACCACTTGGTCACAACTTCTCACGAACAAAAAATCAGTACACTCACCTTTGTCGTTCTCCTATAACACAAAGTTTAAACAACACAATGACAATACCCCTGCAATTGAGTTAGATTCACAGCCACAACAGGCATAGAATTATCTCTCAACAGAGGCGATCGCAGTCTTAGCCAAAAGGCCGAGAAGCGATGAAGAGGATAACTGACGGACTCAAGTACAGGCTTCTCGGTCTACCCACTCTCACAGTCGGTCATGTTACACCAAGCAGCGCTGCTCTTATGGACACTGAGACGGAGGAAACCTTGTCTGCTGACTTAACCATTCATTATTCACAAGCCTTCACATAAGCAGCTGCAGTCCAACAACTTTTGCAGTTTTCCTGCAGGATGAAAGACCAAGCGCCTGCTGCGGTACCGGCCAGACTTGTGAAGAAAGCCAGAAGACCATAGTCAAGTCTTGCTCATTTGTGTTAATTGGTTTCAAGACTATCGCTCTTAATTATTGACATACAAGCCAGGGAAGAGCGCGAACGCAGTTCCCCACTATCAGAAATTATGCAGTCGAGATTCCCACATTTGGAGAATTCGCAAGGGTCAATGCAGCCGCCAGTGCAATGGCTTCACCTCGCCCTGGGTGAACCACATTCTTGATCATGGTGTCACCCCTGCCAGGTAAGTATGCCTTTCTCAGCCTGGACACGGGGTCTTGCTTTTTTCCACTCACCCTCTTGAATGACTGTGCCATTCGTACACTGGCGAATGCCTGGCCCAGCATGATGGGCCAGTTTCTCTCAGTGGATTAGAACGGCGTGTGTACTTCGCACAGGGCGTTAGAGGAGGTCACAGGCACAACTGCGGAGCATGCAATAGCTGAATGAGCTCAAGTGTCAAGCCTCTGGAACGGGTTCGACTCACCGGGTTGGTGGACAGCAGAGTAGATGTGTGTCAGCTACGTCGCCTGCTTCCCAATTTGACGACATGGTTGCTTCCGCCACACCTACTTGTGCGCACGTGAGTATTGCCACAGCCCGTTTTCTCTGTCTAGATTTGCATTTTCGTTGACCAGCGGAGGTGGTGCACCGCTCCTGGAAATACTGCAATACCAGGATGATGCGCGGAATGGGCAAAGCAAGCTCTGAATCCCATCTCCCTGTTCAAAAAAGCAATTTAATATGAAGTCTCCAGATAGGAGACATATCAGATATTAAACTGATAAGAACAGATACTACACTTGATCTTAGCCAAAAGGCCGAGAAGCGATGAAGAGGATAACTGACGGACTCAAGTACAGGCTTCTCGGTCTACCCACTCTCACAGTCGGTTATGTTACACCAAGCAGCGTTGCTCTTATGGACACTGAGACGGAGGAAACCTTGTCTGCTGACTTAACCATTCATTATTCACAAGCCTTCACATAAGCAGCTGCAGTCCAACAACTTTTGCAGTCTTCCTGCAGGATGAAAGGCCAAGCGCCTGCTGCGGTCCCGGCCAGACTTGTGAAGAAAGCCAGAAGACCATAGTCAAGTCTTGCTCATTTGTGTTAATTGGTTTCAAGACTATCGCTCTTAATTATTGACATACAAGCCAGGGAAGAGCGCGAACGCAGTTCCCCACTATCAGAAATTATGCAGTCGAGATTCCCACATTTGGAGAATTCGCAATGGTCAATGCAGCCGCCAGTGCAATGGCTGCACCTCGCCCTGGGTGAACCACATTCTTGATCATGGTGTCACCCCTGCCAGGTAAGTATGCCTTACTCAGCCTGGGCACGGGGTCTTGCTTTTTTCCACTCACCCTCTTGGATGACTGTGCCATTCGTACACTGGCGAATGCCTGGCCCAGCATGATGGGCCAGTTTCTCTCAGAGGATTAGAACGGCGTGTGTACTTCGCACAGGGCGTTAGAGGAGGTCACAGGCACAACTGCGGAGCATGCAATAGCTGAATGAGCTCAAGTGTCAAGCCTCTGGAACGGGTTCGACTCACCGGGTTGGTGGACAGCAGAGTAGATGTGTGTCGGCTACGTCGCCTGCTTCCCAATTTGACGACATGGTTGCTTCCGCCACACCTACTTGTGCGCACGTGAGTATTGCCACAGCCCGTTTTCTCTGTCTAGATTAGCATTTTCGTTGACCAGCGGAGGTGGTGCACCGCTCCTGGATATACTGCAATACCAGGATGATGCGCGGAATGGGCAAAGCAAGCTCTGAATCCCATCTCCCTGTCCAAAAAAGCAATTTAATATAAAGTCTCCTGATAGGAGACATATCAGATATTAAACTGATAAGAACAGATTTTTTCTTTTTCATGTTTTTATTGTCACTTTTCAATCAATTACAAATTTACATTTCTCCAATATGGAGCATTCATTTTGTCTCAAATATGACATATAAAAATAAAAACAAAATGAAAAAACATTCATATCTATTGTGCAGGAGCGTAGCACTGCATTACTAAGTGGGACTTCATCCCACCCTCTCAAAAAGCGCTTGTCCAGGACCTGCCGGGTCACCCTTTTTGCTCCTTCCCTCCTGGAGAGCCAGGCCGTCGCTGCCGAGACCTTCATAGTGTAGCTCCGGTTCACTCCTCCGGGCGGGCACAGGCGACGCTTCTTGGTGGCTGTGTCCTTGGCCTGCCGCGTGCAGCCTTGATGGTCTCTGCAGCCATTCGGAGCACAGCCACGGGGGGGGGGTCTGCCTGTGCCTCCTTACCAGCAAGTTTCTGGAGGTCCACATGGCGTCTTTGATGGCGGCAAGGGTGAGCCAGTCTTTTGCAAACTCCTCTCGGGAACACTTGGCTTGGCTCACCCCGTAGAGCACGTATTGTGCATTTAGGACCTCCCTTGCTGGCAAGTCCGGGAATTTTCTCAGGTGGCCGGCTGTTGCCCACAGGTCTACGGCAGCACTGCACTCCCAGAGGAGGTGCCTCACCGACTCCTGGGCGCCACAACCAGGTCGGGGGCAGGTTGAGTGCGCTGACATTCCTCGGGAGTGCATAACGGCCCTGACTGGGAGAATCTCGTGGGCCACCATCCACGACAGGTCCCGAAGTCTGTTTGGGAGGGCAGGATGGTTGGCGTTGCGCCAAACAGTTGTGGGCTTGCCAAATGCAAGCCCGCGCACTTGACTCGCTGTTTGCCGCTCCTGCACAATAGAGATGAGAGACTTGTGATTTTTCAAAATGTGACAATCTTCATTTTCCAAGTTAAAATTTCTTAAAAATTTTGGGATAAAAGAATGTGCTGGTGGTAAATTAAAAGACACCGGAAGTCTTTGATCGCTGGGTATTAGTTTTAATTTACGGAGGTACGATCCCATCCAGAATCGTGTCATTGCTTGACTTTTGGGATTGCTGGATGGTCCCAGAGCATTTTGCAGATGGAGGGCCACATATCTGCTGCCCAAAAAGAGCTGGAGGTCCGGCACGCCTTTTCCACCCTTCTCTTTTGTTTTTTTCATCGTGTCCCTCCTCAGTCTTTCCCATTTAGAACCCCAGATAAAGTAAAAAATTGCACGGTCCAAATCTAAAAGCACATTTCTTTTTGGGATAAAAACTGAACCGATTAATAAAAGCAAGGGTAAAATGACTGCTTTTATTATTAAAATCTTCCCCTCTAAAGTCAACTCTCTCAGTCTCCAAAAGCCAAGTTTTTTTCTCACTTTCCCTACCACGTCGCCCCAGTTTGTATCCCCTCCCCCTCCCTTACTGAATTTAATCCCAAGTATTTTCTGGTCCGTTTGTATCTCCGTCAGGGGCAGTCCTGTCTTCTGTGTCGCGGTCCACGGTCCGTAAAACTGTGCTTGGGTCTTGTCTCTGTTGAGTTTAGAGCCAGACGCTCTTCCATACCAGTCAGTCAAGTCCAGGGTCCTTGTCACGGATAAAATGTCAGAACACAGGATGTTAATATCGTCCATATATAAAACACACTTTGTTGTGAGTCCCCCGCCCCCTGGAATACTCACCCCCTCGATCATTTTGTCCCTTCTCAAAATCTGTGCCAACGGTTCTATGCATAGAACATAGAGGAGGGCAGATAAGGGACAGCCCTGACGGACGCCGCAGTTAATTTGCACTGCTTTTGTCAAGTTCCCGTTGACCACAAATTTGCTGGTAATGTCTCGGTACAGCAGGCCCACCCACTCTAGATACCTTCCCGGGAAACCCCATTTTTGCAGTAGCCTAAAAAGGTACTGGTGCGAGATCCGATCAAAAGCCTTCTCAAAGTCTAAATTTAGGACTACTAGCCGCATATTTCTGTCTCTCGCATAACAGATGGTGTCGCGAATCAGCATGAGGCTGTCCGTGATCTTCCTCCCCGCGATGGCACAGGTTTGGTCCGGGTCGATCAAATCCTCTAAAAACACAGACATACGCATAGCTAAAAGTTTGCTAAAAAGTTTGCAATCAACATTTAAAAGCGTAATTGGACGCCAGTTGTTCAGGTCTGTTTTGTCTCCTTTCTTATGCAGTAAAGTGACTATCCCTTTTCTAAAACTGTCTGGTAGTCGGTTTGTTTTGTCCAGTTCATTAAAAACAGTGAGTAAGTCTGGTGCTAAAATGTCCCAAAAAGTCAGGTAAAATTCCGAGCAGAGGCCATCCTCGCCCGGAGATTTTGCCTTCTTCAGTTGTTTTACACATGTATTTAGTTCTTCAGGTGTAAAATCCTGTGTTAAAGGCCCATTGTCAGTCACTGTTTTTTCAATGAAGTTTAAAACCTCTACCATTATCTCCTCTTGGGTATCTTTACGCTCATACAGTTTTTGATAGTAAGTTTCCACTGCTTCAATTATTTCATTATTTGTTTCTGTAATAGTCCCGTTTTCTTTTTTTAGTTTAAAAATGCCCCCACCCTTGCTCATAATTTTTTTAAAGAAGTACCTTGTGCATTTTTCACCTTCTTCTATTTCCTTCTCTCTGCTCCTTAATAAAAACCCTTTGCTCTGAATATCTGCCATTGCTTTCATTTCTTTTTTGATCTCTTTAATTTCATCATTAAAATTGATCCCCTCTTGTGTCAGATTAAAATACCTTTGCAGTCTCTTTTGCATTCCCAGCATACATTTCATTTCCTTGATTTTCTTCTCTCTTCCTGCTTTTTTAAAAAAAGTCTGAGTCCTTACCTTCATCATTTCCCACCATTGTGCCCGTGATTTGTAAAGGTCTTGAAGGGTCTGCCAGTCCTTGTACCGCTCCCTGTACTGAGAGACCAAAGTCTCGTCCTCGAGCAGGGAGCAGTTCAATTTCCACAGACCTCTTCCAATAGTCACGCCAGAAGAAAGTGAAAGGGTGCAAGACAGTATTAGGTGATCTGAGAAAAAAACAGGAGTTAATCTAGCATCAATCTGTGTCCAACCCCGTGTAAATACGTAATCTATGCGAGAGGCTCTGGTGCCGTCACCACTAAACCAGGTGAAGCCCTCCTCTCTTGGATGCATGGTTTTAAAGCAGTCCTCTAATTTGAATACGCGGCACATGTCTTGCAATAAAACCGATGTTTTGTCAATTTTAAAATCCTCCCCAGCTCCCTTCCTATCCTTCCTATTTAAAACACAATTAAAATCGCCTCCAATAATTAGTGGATTATGACCTAGCATGTGGGACTGCAAATTCTCTAAAATATCATACCTGTCATGCTTTTCATTAGAACCATAAATATTTAAAAGGCTAAAGTCCCGTTCTGTAAAAGTTAAGTGTGCTAACAGTGCTCGTCCGTCTCTCACCACTGTGCTCCCCTTTAAAACAATCTGAGGATTATTTATTAAAATGGCCACTCCATCATTTCTATTTTCGTTTGAGCCACTCCATAGTGATGGATGTGGCCACATTTCCTCCCACTGTTTGTAATTTCTTAAAAAGGGTATGCCACATTCTTGGATTAAAAACAGATCAGATTTAAAAGTTTTTAGAAATGTTAAAACGCTCTGAGCTCTAATCTTTGACTTCACGCTTCTAACGTTAATAGTTGAGAAGGTGAGGGTCATAGGTATGATTAAAAATAAAAAAATAAAAACACAGATGGGGTTACAAAATTTTAAGAGAACATTATTTTAAAAAAAACAAGGCAGTCGCTAAGGTATTTCTCGAGAGTGTATTTCTTCCTTTACCTCAGCAAAAGGGGCAGAGCTAAAACACTGGTCGTCTGTCAGGGGCACTTGAGGTGGTGATCGTTCACGCAACCTTAAATTCATAGTGTTTCTGCTTTTTGGCGTTGATTGCAGTACTATGTTTAAAAAGGAGAGTTCATTTGGTGAATCCGAGGGGAAGACCCTGGTCTCCCCCACCTCGCTATCTGGGCTCCCGGGCCTTCCCCTCTTCTCCGTGGACAGGGGAGACTCAGAGGACCGTTGAGATGCAAGCCTTTTATTATTTTGAGCACAAGTGATCTGGGTGTCTTCACTGTCAGCCTCATGTGGACTGACTTCACTTGACTCGCTTGTGGGCATTTCTTGCAGCATCTCACTTTCCTCTGAGCTCTCGATTGGTGGGGCCGGCCTGCTCGCCTCCCCTTGCCCCTCCTCACCTGTCCCCTCTCCACCAATGACAGGATTTGGAGGGAAATTTGAATTTTCTTTGGGACATTCAATTTGTTTGTCAGCTTCATTTCCATTTCCTTGTGCCATTTCTTTTCCAGCCTTCAGTTTGTTGGCAAATGATTTTGGACAATTTCTGTAGAGGTGGTTAGTTTCCCCACAAAGATTGCACTTTCTGCCATTGGTACATTCTTCAAAAGTATGCCCAATTACTCTACATTTCCTACAAATTGTTTTCTCACACGCTTCCGCCAGGTGTCCATGCTCACCACACTTGCGGCAGAGCTTGGGCTGGCCCTGGTAATGTATGTAGCCCCGGTTTTCACCCAAGACTATCATTGGTGGGAGATGTTTCAGGCCCTGAAAGCCCTGGGGGTCCTGCCATTGTTGGATGGGTACCCGCCAGGCACAGTTCCAGATGCCGTCTTCATCCCTCACCTTCACAGCCTGGCCTTTAACCGTGCAATATCTACCCAGCCAAAAACAAATGTCTTCTGCATTCACTGTCTCATTAAACATTCTGACAATAACTGTTTTAGCAGCATTATCAGTCAGTTTTTCAACATTGAACACAGAGAACTGGGCTTTCACATTTTCAAAACGAGTCCAAAATTCACGAAGGTTCACAGCAGAGGTGAAACTCACATCAAATCCCTTACTAAAGGGCAAAGTTATAATACAATTTAAATCCTCAGCTTTAAATTTCAGGGTTTGTTGGACAAGCTTTCTGGAGAAGTCCAGCCTGGACATCCACAGAGGCTCACCACCATCCCTTTCCCGAAACATAAATCGGACACTGTGGTGCCTCCGCATGCCGGCATATGTAGCCGACATGTCGCAGACAACCACTTGGTCACAACTTCTCACGAATAAAAAAACAGTACACTCACCTTGGTCGTTCTCCTGTAACACAAAGTTTAAACAACACAATAACAATACCCCTGCAATTGAGTTAGATTCACAGCCACAACAGGCATAGAATTATCTCTCAGCAGAGGCGATCGCAGTCTTAGCCAAAAGGCCGAGAAGCGATGAAGAGGATAACTGACGGACTCAAGTACAGGCTTCTCGGTCTACCCACTCTCACAGTCGGTTATGTTACACCAAGCAGCGTTGCTCTTATGGACACTGAGACGGAGGAAACCTTGTCTGCTGACTTAACCATTCATTATTCACAAGCCTTCACATAAGCAGCTGCAGTCCAACAACTTTTGCAGTCTTCCTGCAGGATGAAAGGCCAAGCGCCTGCTGCGGTCCCGGCCAGACTTGTGAAGAAAGCCAGACGACCATAGTCAAGTCTTGCTCATTTGTGTTAATTGGTTTCAAGACTATCGCTCTTAATTATTGACATACAAGCCAGGGAAGAGCACGAACGCAGTTCCCCACTATCAGAAATTATGCAGTCGAGATTCCCACATTTGGAGAATTCGCAATGGTCAATGCAGCCGCCAGTGCAATGGCTGCACCTCGCCCTGGGTGAACCACATTCTTGATCATGGTGTCACCCCTGCCAGGTAAGTATGCCTTCCTCAGCCTGGACACGGGGTCTTGCTTTTTTCCACTCACCCTCTTGAATGACTGTGCCATTCGTACACTGGCGAATGCCTGGCCCAGCATGATGGGCCAGTTTCTCTCAGTGGATTAGAACGGCGTGTGTACTTCGCACAGGGCGTTAGAGGAGGTCACAGGCACAACTGCGGAGCATGCAATAGCTGAATGAGCTCAAGTGTCAAGCCTCTGGAACGGGTTCGACTCACCGGGTTGGTGGACAGCAGAGTAGATGTGTGTCGGCAACGTCGCCTGCTTCCCAATTTGACGACATGGTTGCTTCCGCCACACCTACTTGTGCGCACGTGAGTATTGCCACAGCCCGTTTTCTCTGTCTAGATTAGCATTTTCGTTGACCAGCGGAGGTGGTGCACCGCTCCTGGAAATACTGCAATACCAGGATGATGCGCAGAATGGGCAAAGTAAGCTCTGAATCCCATCTCCCTGTTCAAAAAAGCAATTTAATATGAAGTCTCCAGATAGGAGACATATCAGATATTAAACTGATAAGAACAGATACTACACTTGATCTTAGCCAAAAGGCCGAGAAGCGATGAAGAGGATAACTGACGGACTCAAGTACAGGCTTCTCGGTCTACCAACTCTCACAGTCGGTCATGTTACACCAAGCAGCGCTGCTCTTATGGACACTGAGACGGAGGA
Organism: Leptonotus elevatus; assembly: GCF_054856555.1. Classification (NCBI taxonomy): domain Eukaryota; kingdom Metazoa; phylum Chordata; class Actinopteri; order Syngnathiformes; family Syngnathidae; genus Leptonotus; species Leptonotus elevatus. The sequence goes on from NW_028233732.1 coordinate 134,891, forward strand.
AACTGATGAGTTATTAACATTGTTTTTTAGTTTTAAATTATATTTTAGCCGTTTATAATTATGTTAACTCAGTATGGCTCAATGAATAGACCTATATTCTTATCTGTGTTACTTTCATGAGAAAGAGCAACGGGTCTGTCTATTCATTCTGTAATCTAAAAGGGAGGTTTCCGGGGCTATGTCACCAAGGGAGTCAGGCCCATTATTATTGTATTCTTTTAATCTGATTTATACCCATGGGAACGGATTCTCTTGTATCCAGTTGTAACCAGGTGTGTTGTGGGCTGACCTTTTTCTGAACCCTTTTTGTGAATAAATAACGATGTGAGCTGGAGAGAGGGAGCCACATTTGAACAGAGACATCGCTTGGATGAATTTGTCAATGTGGACCAGAAGCTTCTGGTAATTAAAAACCTTTGCAAAGGAACTCCTTCAACAGAATCTCACCATTCAGTTAATTGAACACGCAAAGAGTACAATACTTAATATTGTCTACTCTAACAAATGGTGACCGCCGACGCTGAATTATAACGAATGGTCTCCTCCGTTGAATCAAACGGAAGGTGTTATTTTGACGTGGAACAAGCTGCGGCGTTCAAGGACGGGCGGAACTTCTAGGCCTAAATAGATAAAGTACGGTAAGTGGAGATCTTTATCCACGTAGAAGAAGTTTTGTCTGTCTGGTCCGCTGCAGCTGGTTTTTTCGTCTTCCAAATTATCTAAATTTTAAAAGAGATCTGTGTGAACGAGTTGTAGTTTTGATGTCGTTCTATTGTGAGTTGTGATAATTCCGACGATATTGAACTAAACACGTCGTGGAGTGGTGCATTTGAAGGTGACGTAATGCAGACTCGAAGTGATGAAGCTTTTTTGTACAGGAAGAAATAGCGGTTAATTTTTTGATTTGTTTTGTTTTTCGTCAACGCTATGAAGAATCCTTAGACCATAATATATAAAAGGGTTTGCCGGATGACGTAACAAGTCCTTCTTGGTTACTAAGTATCGCGAAGATTATGGTACGCGCTTCTGTTTTTTAAGCAGTTTTGGCCGGATTTGAGGACTAAGTAACATAATTGTTCATGGCTCTTGGTGTGAAAACGTCCTAAACACGTAATATGTCTTTTATTTGAAAAAGCGCCTGTTTGAAATTGAACAGAAAGGGGTCCAGGTTGATTACAGCGATGATTGGATTTTTGTATCACTGTATTTGCAATCGAGAGATTACGTGAAAGATTTTATTTGGAGTTATGGCGCTCCTACTTTTGTAGTTTTGGGGTCAGGATTTCCGTATGAATACCTTTTGTTCTACGGTTAAATTCGATGGTACGTGACATTTTATTTTGAAAATGAGCGCCTTGCAGAAATTTTGCAATGTATGGAGAACAGTTTAGCTCAGCGGGATTGGGTAACCGCTGTGTATAAACGAGAGGTCACGTGATTCTTATGTCTGTCTGTGTGTGGCCATATGTGTTAACATATTGAACTATTAATACTAAAAGTGAGACGTCACTGTATTAAAACCGAAAGTAAACAAAAACTACAAACAAAAATGGAGGCGATTTCGACCCGGATACAGAATGGTTTGTCCTGAATGCGCTTCCGGTTCAGCGAAAAATAAAAGCGTCGATGAACAATGAAAAAACGAACTATGGATCGATTGTATACAAAGCTTTCGCTGGACAAAATGGTATGTCAGACTTTTGTATTTTCTTTGTTGGTAATGGAAAAAGGCTGAATTTGATGCTAAAATGACTCCAGCATTTGTGGAGCAGTTTACGGATGGGTTGTTCAAAGTTACCAGTTTACTGAAATCACCGTATAAAACTGCAGTTTAAATGCTATAAGATTTGTAGACAACGAATTGAAGGAATAACACCGTTTATTTTATTTTTTAAATAATGACTGAAGAGTGTGTGCGTATGCATTTGAGTGTGTGACCTAGCTTCTAAAAAAAGGTGGGGGTTTGTAAGTGAGAAGTGTGCATATGGGGATTTTGTTTGTTTTTCTTTAATATTTTAACTAAGTTTGGTGTTGTTTTGTGTGAGATGATACTGTTGTGATAGTGGCGTTTGTTTTATTAATGGGAATATGATAAAATAGGTTTTGCGATTTATAATGTTAAGATTCCTCCTCCCCCCCCCCCTTCCCCCGTTTCTAGGTTAGAAAAAAAGGTGGGGGCTGAGCTGTGCGCTGTGAGCATAATGTGTCCTCGTAATGGGACTCTTTTTTTTTTTTTTTTGTCAAAATGGTAAGAGAGGAATGATAAACAATATAAAATAAGTAATAGTATTTGACTGAGCTAATAAATCTTTACACTTTAATGATTGATGACGATGGTTAATTTGTTAACTTTCCCTTTTCGGGACAAATGAATAAAGAGTAATGATAAAATAATGGCATTTTGTTTGAGAGTTGATATAATTATGCCTACATCTTTATAGCTGTGGCTGGAAGTAAGATAGTTGAGTAAGGAGTTATGAATGTTTTTGAAATTGACATGTTGATAATGATTTTTAATATTTGTTTTTTTTTTGAGTGTGTCATTTCAGAAACTGATGTTTGAGTTCCAAGGCAGATGAGGGTTTGATGGCCTTCACTGATTACAAACTGCGAACGGGATGCGCCCCAGCTGCTGATACGTTGTATGGCTAGTAGCTATTTGAAGGGGTATTGAAAAAAAAAAAAAAAGAGAAATGAATAAAGAGGCTGTGTTTTTTACGAAACATTTTTGAGAAAGCAGGGAGTGAACTGTCTTGCTATGATCCCATATCCTCAGTCTGGCATTTTTAAAGCATTGTATCATAATGTGCATTTTTTGATCAGGTGAGCTCTCAGAAAGACTGTGTGTCATCGGATCCACATTGCAGACAGCGTCTGAATGGATGTGGCAGAGATCAAAGGTCTAAAGCCGCAGAGCAACAGTCTTCTCGTCCTGTGCCTAAGAAAAACATGATGTTCAAATTCCTCGATGCCCAGTGACTGTGTATACGCCTCATTCTAGTGACTTCTCCCCTATGGCTGTTTTGCATCCAGAGGAAATCTAAATGCCTGCTCTGAACATTGCTGCCACAACAGCCGCCATGCTGGCCAGGACTGAACATTAACAACAGCTGCCGTCCTGCCTTTTGCTGGGGGTCTGGACAAAGAAAGTTGGTGGTCGGAATGAGATGTGATCCATTCAGTAAAATGCTACATAGTGATATGCAAGGCATTTTAATGTGTTGAGTGGGGAACTGTGATCTATAGCAAGATATTTCAGGAAATTGAAAACGACATATGTAAATTTGAAATAAGGGATTGAGAAAATTTATTTCAATCTATAGCCTACTAAATTTTTGCCTATATTTTTGGGAGAATCAGTTTCTGAATTGGTACAATGGGAATTTTATTAATATGTTATGATATGATATATTTTTATTTTCCCCGTGAGGAACTTTTTTGGACTTCGTCCAGCTGCAGCTATAGTATAAAATAAATAATAGAATAGAATAAGTAGTAACGAGTAAAAGACTAACTAAGAGTTTGATGGCTAAGTTTGATTTTTTTTTTTTAACAGCACTGTGATTTATAAATCCCAGAAATATTTTGTGTGCTGTGTTTTTTATGAGCCCCGCTAATATGTGAAAGATTAGCAGTTTGAAGATGATTTTATCCTCAGCCCCACTAAATCTGTAAAAGAGGTGAGGTTGATTAGCAGTTTAAATAATTTTCGGGACTCTAGGAGAATTAGAGTAATATGGTTACCTCTATTTTTATGGCCCCAAAGTCATCATATATTAGTGTCTTAAGTTGTATCTGCTTATGCTCAGTTTTATAGTGTTTTGTAGCTCTTTTGTTTATCTCAGAGCCTGATTTAGAGGGTTGAGTTATTTATGACGTTTTTTGAGAAATGAGGTCTCTATTTTGTCCTCCCTTTATCTTGACGTGTTTGAAAAAATCAGTGGATCTTTGTCAAATGAGGGAGTTTATGTTTAAGAATTGAACCAATGTAGACGAGTTAGAAAATTAAAATCAAACTTAAAAACGAAATTAAAAAGGTTGTGGGGTATCGGCCTACACTCCAATTGACAGGATGAGTTTGAATATGAAGAAATCTATCAGAGGAAATCGATCGCAAAGTAAGTCTGAAGCAAGCAAGGACAATAATGCATATTCGCCGAATGAAGGTAATTATATTATATTATATCTTTTATCTTAGAATTACATTTGAAAAATGTAATGTTTGGAGCCCAGTGTTTGCAAAAGAGTATAGATAATATGAATATATGTGAGTTTTTCCCAGCATGCCAGGATTCGGCCGGTCATGGGATTCTGGGAAGAGAATAAGAGATATGAAAGGCACAGTTATGCAAATTTAGAACAAATTTAGTCATGGTAAAAAATTACCTATTATTGAACAAAACCTATTTGAAAGATAAATATTTATAAGCTCTGTCTTATATTAATGAATGAGCGAATGTCATTCAACTCAATCAAAGGCTGGGCTCTATTTTAATGTCACAAAAATAGATATTTTCCTGTTCCAACAGCACAGGACCTACGGATCTTAATCAAATAACATTTACTAATCCCAACTAACAAAACTATCAGGGTTTTTTCCTCCAAATAAAATTTATGTGAGTTTATGAGAAACTAAAAATGAAAAGTTTCTGCACTCAGGAGAACGGCCCCAGGGGGTTGGTGAGGAAATCTTGTGCAGTTTTCTGCACAGAGAAAATGCCACATCTGGTCTACAAGGCTTCCGGAGACGTGCCAGGCTCGGCCATCTCATCAACTGATGCTCTCAGGTTGAAAGGAGAGACGAAATTCCACAACTGGAGCATCAATCTTATCACCTCCGACCTGGAGCCACGTCAGCTGAATCCGTGCCCGGTTCCGGAGCTGCCGTTTGAGGACATCAGTCAACGGATCAAGAGCAAGTGCCTTTTTTTTGGGCAATCATTCCTTTGATCAGTCACATTTTGGGCAGAATAATCCCAGGTGACAAATCGAAGAATTTGGGTAGTCTACCCCAAATTCTTAAAGAAGAGACGAACTATTGCGACACTCTTTTCATTAAAAAAAATAAATAATAAAAAATAAAAAAGACCTTCAAAGAACTTCATCACAAGATGGCTTCAAAGAACACATATTCGTCTGCCGATACATTGCGACACTTTTCAATGAACAACATTTTATGTTAAGCCTCACATATGCTATGCTTATTCCACTAAAAATCTTTTAAATGTATCAAATTGTTTTTTAATGTCATATGATTGCTAAATTACCTCCTCTTTTGCTAAAGGGATGTTTTAAGGATAATTATTTTTATCACACAACCATTGAAAAAAAAATGTTTTAATGTGTTGAGCTCTCAAGAGCTCAAATGAGGGAATGATGAGTTATTAACATTGTTTTTTAGTTTTAAATTATATTTTAGCCGTTTATAATTATGTTAACTCAGTATGGCTCAATGAATAGACCTATATTCTTATCTGTGTTACTTTCATGAGAAAGAGCAACGGGTCTGTCTATTCATTCTGTAATCTAAAAGGGAGGTTTCCGGGGCTATGTCACCAAGGGAGTCAGGCTCATTATTATTGTATTCTTTTAATCTGATTTATACCCATGGGAACGGATTCTCTTGTATCCAGTTGTAACCAGGTGTGTTGTGGGCTGACCTTTTTCTGAACCCTTTTTGTGAATAAATAACGATGTGAGCTGGAGAGAGGGAGCCACATTTGAACAGAGACATCGCTTGGATGAATTTGTCAATGTGGACCAGAAGCTTCTGGTAATTAAAAACCTTTGCAAAGGAACTCCTTCAACAGAATCTCACCATTCAGTTAATTGAACACGCAAAGAGTACAATACTTAATATTGTCTACTCTAACAAAACCTTGTCTGCTGACTTAACCATTCATTATTCACAAGCCTTCACATAAGCAGCTGCAGTCCAACAACTTTTGCAGTCTTCCTGCAGGATGAAAGACCAAGCGCCTGCTGCGGTCCCGGCCAGACTTGTGAAGAAAGCCAGAAGACCATAGTCAAGTCTTGCTCATTTGTGTTAATTGGTTTCAAGACTATCGCTCTTAATTTTTGACATACAAGCCAGGGAAGAGCGCGAACGCAGTTCCCCACTATCAGAAATTATGCAGTCGAGATTCCCACATTTGGAGAATTCGCAAGGGTCAATGCAGCCGCCAGTGCAATGGCTGCACCTCGCCCTGGGTGAACCACATTCTTGATCATGGTGTCACCCCTGCCAGGTAAGTATGCCTTCCTCAGCCTGGACACGGGGTCTTGCTTTTTTCCACTCACCCTCTTGAATGACTGTGCCATTCGTACACTGGCGAATGCCTGGCCCAGCATGATGGGCCAGTTTCTCTCAGTGGATTAGAACGGCGTGTGTACTTCGCACAGGGCGTTAGAGGAGGTCACAGGCACAACTGCGGAGCATGCAATAGCTGAATGAGCTCAAGTGTCAAGCCTCTGGAACGGGTTCGACTCACCGGGTTGGTGGACAGCAGAGTAGATGTGTGTCGGCTACGTCGCCTGCTTCCCAATTTGACGACATGGTTGCTTCCGCCACACCTACTTGTGCGCACGTGAGTATTGCCACAGCCCGTTTTCTCTGTCTAGATTAGCATTTTCGTTGACCAGCGGAGGTGGTGCACCGCTCCTGGAAATACTGCAATACCAGGATGATGCGCAGAATGGGCAAAGTAAGCTCTGAATCCCATCTCCCTGTTCAAAAAAGCAATTTAATATGAAGTCTCCAGATAGGAGACATATCAGATATTAAACTGATAAGAACAGATACTACACTTGATCTTAGCCAAAAGGCCGAGAAGCGATGAAGAGGATAACTGACGGACTCAAGTACAGGCTTCTCGGTCTACCAACTCTCACAGTCGGTCATGTTACACCAAGCAGCGCTGCTCTTATGGACACTGAGACGGAGGAAACCTTGTCTGCTGACTTAACCATTCATTATTCACAAGCCTTCACATAAGCAGCTGCAGTCCAACAACTTTTGCAGTCTTCCTGCAGGATGAAAGACCAAGCGCCTGCTGCGGTCCCGGCCAGACTTGTGAAGAAAGCCAGAAGACCATAGTCAAGTCTTGCTCATTTGTGTTAATTGGTTTCAAGACTATCGCTCTTAATTATTGACATACAAGCCAGGGAAGAGCGCGAACGCAGTTCCCCACTATCAGAAATTATGCAGTCGAGATTCCCACATTTGGAGAATTCGCAATGGTCAATGCAGCCGCCAGTGCAATGGCTGCACCTCGCCCTGGGTGAACCACATTCTTGATCATGGTGTCACCCCTGCCAGGTAAGTATGCCTTCCTCAGCCTGGGCACGGGGTCTTGCTTTTTTCCACTCACCCTCTTGGATGACTGTGCTATTCGTACACTGGCGAATGCCTGGCCCAGCATGATGGGCCAGTTTCTCTCAGTGGATTAGAACGGCGTGTGTACTTCGCACAGGGCATTAGAGGAGGTCACAGGCACAACTGCGGAGCATGCAATAGCTGAATGAGCTCAAGTGTCAAGCCTCTGGAACGGGTTCGACTCACCGGATTGGTGGACAGCAGAGTAGATGTGTGTCGGCTACGTCGCCTGCTTCCCAATTTGACGACATGGTTGCTTCCGCCACACCTACTTGTGCGCACGTGAGTATTGCCACAGCCCGTTTTCTCTGTCTAGATTAGCATTTTCGTTGACCAGCGGAGGTGGTGCACCGCTCCTGGATATACTGCAATACCAGGATGATGCGCGGAATGGGCAAAGCAAGCTCTGAATCCCATCTCCCTGTTCAAAAAAGCTATTTAATATGAAGTCTCCTGATAGGAGACATATCAGATATTAAACTGATAAGAACAGATTTTTTCTTTTTCATGTTTTTATTGTCACTTTTCAATCAATTACAAATCACATTTCTCCAATATGGAGCATTCATTTTGTCTCAAATATGACATGTAAAAATAAAAACAAAATAAAAAATGAAAAATGAAAAAACATTCATATCTATTGTGCAGGAGCGTAGCACTGCATTACTAATTGGGACTTCATCCCACCCTCTCAAAAAGCGCTTGTCCAGGACCTGCCGGGTAGCCCTTTTTGCTCCTTCCCTCCTGGAGAGCCAGGCCGTCGCTGCCGAGACCTTCACAGTGTAGCTCCGGTTCCCTCCTCCGGGCGGGCACAGGCGACGCTTCTTGGTGGCTGTGTCCTTGGCCTGCCGCGTGCAGCTTCGATGGTCTCTGCAGCCATTCGGAGCACAGCCACGGGGGGGGTCTGCCTGTGCCTCCTTACCAGCAAGTTTCTGGAGGTCCACATGGCGTCTTTGATGGCGGCAAGAGTGAGCCAGTCTTTCGCAAACTCCTCTCGGGAACACTTGGCTTGGCTCACCCCATAGAGCACGTATTGTGCATTTAGGACCTCCCTTGCTGGCAAGTCCGGGAATTTTCTCAGGTGGCCGGCTGTTGCCCACAGGTCTACGGCAGCACTGCACTCCCAGAGGAGGTGCCTCACCGACTCCTGGGCGCCACAACCAGGTCGGGGGCAGGTTGAGTGCGCTGACATTCCTCGGGAGTGCATAACGGCCCTGACTGGGAGAATCTCGTGGGCCACCATCCACGACAGGTCCCGAAGTCTGTTTGGGAGGGCAGGATGGTTGGCGTTGCGCCAAACCGTTGTGGGCTTGCCGAATGCAAGCCCGCGCACTTGACTCGCTGTTTGCCGCTCCTGCACAATAGAGATGAGAGACTTGTGATTTTTCAAAATGTGACAATCTTCATTTTCCAATTTAAAATTTCTTAAAAATTTTGGGATAAAAGAATGTGCTTGTGGTAAATTAAAAGACACCGGAAGTCTTTGATCGCTGGGTATTAGTTTTAATTTACGGAGGTACGATCCCATCCAGAATCGTGTCATTGCTTGACTTTTGGGATTGCTGGATGGTCCCAGAGCATTTTGCAGATGGAGGGCCACATATCTGCTGCCCAAAAAGAGCTGGAGGTCCGGCACGCCTTTTCCACCCTTCTCTTTTGTTTTTTTCATCGTGTCCCTCCTCAGTCTTTCCCATTTAGAACCCCAGATAAAGTAAAAAATTGCACGGTCCAAATCTAAAAGCACATTTCTTTTTGGGATAAAAACGGAACCGATTAATAAAAGCAAGGGTAAAATTACTGCTTTTATTATTAAAATCTTCCCCTCTAAAGTCAACTCTCTCAGTCTCCAAAAGCCAAGTTTTTTTCTCACTTTCCCTACCACGTCGCCCCAGTTTGTATCCCCTCCCCCTCCCTTACTGAATTTAATCCCAAGTATTTTCTGGTCCGTTTGTATCTCCGTCAGGGGCAGTCCTGTCTTCTGTGTCGCGGTCCACGGTCCGTAAAACTGTGCTTGGGTCTTGTCTCTGTTGAGTTTAGAGCCAGACGCTCTTCCATACCAGTCAGTCAAGTCCAGGGTCCTTGTCACGGATAAAATGTCAGAACACAGGATGTTAATATCGTCCATATATAAAACACACTTTGTTGTGAGTCCCCCGCCCCCTGGAATACTCACCCCCTCGATCATTTTGTCCCTTCTCAAAATCTGTGCCAACGGTTCTATGCATAGAACATAGAGGAGGGCAGATAAGGGACAGCCCTGACGGACGCCGCAGTTAATTTGCACTGCTTTTGTCAAGTTCCCGTTGACCACAAATTTGCTGGTAATATCTCGATACAGCAGGCCCATCCACTCTAGATACCTTCCCGGGAAACCCCATTTTTGCAGTAGCCTAAAAAGGTACTGGTGCGAGATCCGATCAAAAGCCTTCTCAAAGTCTAAATTTAGGACTACTAGCCGCATATTTCTGTCTCTCGCATAACAGATGGTATCACGAATCAGCATAAGGCTGTCTGTGATCTTCCTCCCCGCGATGGCACAGGTTTGGTCCGGGTAGATCAAATCCTGTAAAAACACAGACATACGCATAGCTAAAAGTTTGCTAAAAAGTTTGCAATCAACATTTAAAAGTGTAATTGGACGCCAGTTGTTCAGGTCTGTTTTGTCTCCCTTCTTATGCAGTAAAGTGACTATCCCTTTTCTAAAACTGTCTGGTAGTCGGTTTGTTTTGTCCAGTTCATTAAAAACAGTGAGTAAGTCTGGTGCTAAAATGTCCCAAAAAGTCAGGTAAAATTCCGAGCAGAGGCCATCCTCGCCCGGAGATTTTGCCTTCTTCAATTGTTTTACACATGTATTTAGTTCTTCAGGTGTAAAATCCTGTGTTAAAGGCCCATTGTCAGTCACTGTTTTTTCAATGAAGTTTAAAACCTCTACCATTATCTCCTCTTGGGTATCTTTACGCTCATACAGTTTTCGATAGTAAGTTTCCACTGCTTCAATTATTTCATTATTTGTTTCTGTAATAGTCCCGTTTTCTTTTTTTAGTTTAAAAATGCCCCCACCCTTACTCATAATTTTTTTAAAGAAGTACCTTGTGCATTTTTCACCTTCTTCTATTTCCTTCTCTCTGCTCCTTAATAAAAACCCTTTGCTCTGAATATCTGCCATTGCTTTCATTTCTTTTTTGATCTCTTTAATTTCATCATTAAAATTGATCCCCTCTTGTGTCAGATTAAAATACCTTTGCAGTCTCTTTTGCATTCCCAGCATACATTTCATTTCCTTGATTTTCTTCTCTCTTCCTGCTTTTTTAAAAAAAGTCTGAGTCCTTACCTTCATCATTTCCCACCATTGTGCCCGTGATTTGTAAAGGTCTTGAAGGGTCTGCCAGTCCTTGTACCGCTCCCTGTACTGAGAGACCAAAGTCTCGTCCTCGAGCAGGGAGCAGTTCAATTTCCACAGACCTCTTCCAATAGTCACGCCAGAAGAAAGTGAAAGGGTGCAAGACAGTATTAGGTGATCTGAGAAAAAAACAGGAGTTAATCTAGCATCAATCTGTGTCCAACCCCGTGTAAATACGTAATCTATGCGAGAGGCTCTGGTGCCGTCACCACTAAACCAGGTGAAGCCCTCCTCTCTTGGATGCATGGTTTTAAAGCAGTCCTCTAATTTGAATACGCGGCACATGTCTTGCAATAAAACCGATGTTTTGTCAATTTTAAAATCCTCCCCAGCTCCCTTCCTATCCTTCCTATTTAAAACACAATTAAAATCACCTCCAATAATTAGTGGATTATGACCTAGCATGTGGGACTGCAAATTCTCTAAAATATCATACCTGTCATGCTTTTCATTAGAACCATAAATATTTAAAAGGCTAAAGTCCCGTTCTGTAAAAGTTAAATGTGCTAACAGTGCTCGTCCGTCTCTCACCACTGTGCTCCCCTTTAAAACAATCTGAGGATTATTTATTAAAATGGCCACTCCATCATTTCTATTTTCGTTTGAGCCACTCCATAGTGATGGATGTGGCCACATTTCCTCCCACTGTTTGTAATTTCTTAAAAAGGGTATGCCACATTCTTGGATTAAAAACAGATCAGATTTAAAAGTTTTTAGAAATGTTAAAACGCTCTGAGCTCTAATCTTTGACTTCACGCTTCTAACGTTAATAGTTGAGAAGGTGAGGGTAATAGGTATGATTAAAAATAAAAAAATAAAAACACAGATGGGGTTACAAAATTTTAAGAGAACATTATTTAAAAAAAAACAAGGCAGTCGCTAAGGTATTTCTCGAGAGCGTATTTCTTCCTTTACCTCAGCAAAAGGGGCAGAGCTAAAACACTGGTCGTCTGTCAGGGGCACTTGAGGTGGTGATCGCTCACGCAACCTTAAATTCATAGTGTTTCTGCTTTTTGGCGTTGATTGCAGTACTATGTTTAAAAAGGAGAGTTCATTTGGTGAATCCGAGGGGAAGACCCTGGTCTCCCCCACCTCGCTATCTGGGCTCCCGGGCCTTCCCCTCTTCTCCGTGGACAGGGGAGACTCAGAGGACCGTTGAGATGCAAGCCTTTTATTATTTTGAGCACAAGTGATCTGGGTGTCTTCACTGTCAGCCTCATGTGGACTGACTTCGCTTGACTCGCTTGTGGGCATTTCTTGCAGCATCTCACTTTCCTCTGAGCTCTCGATTGGTGGGGCCGGCCTGCTCTCCTCCCCTTGCCCCTCCTCACCTGTTCCCTCTCCACCAATGACAGGATTTGGAGGGAAATTTGAATTTTCTTTGTGACATTCAATTTGTTTGTCAGCTTCATTTCCATTTCCTTGTGCCATTTCTTTTCCAGCCTTCAGTTTGTTGGCAAATGATTTTGGACAATTTCTGTAGAGGTGGTTAGTTTCCCCACAAAGATTGCACTTTCTGCCATTGGTACATTCTTCAAAAGTATGCCCAATTACTCTACATTTCCTACAAATTGTTTTCTCACACGCTTCCGCCAGGTGTCCATGCTCACCACACTTGCGGCAGAGCTTGGGCTGGCCCTGGTAATGTATGTAGCCCCGGTTTTCACCCAAGACTATCATTGGTGGGAGATGTTTCAGGCCCTGAAAGCCCTGGGGGTCCTGCCATTGTTGGATGGGTACCCGCCAGGCACAGTTCCAGATGCCGTCCTCATCCCTCACCTTCACAGCCTGGCCTTTAACCGTGCAATATCTACCCAGCCAAAAACAAATGTCTTCTGCATTCACTGTCTCATTAAACACTCTGACAATAACTGTTTTAGCAGCATTATCAGACAGTTTTTCAACATTGAACACAGAGAACTGGGCTTTCACATTTTCAAAACGAGTCCAAAATTCACGAAGGTTCACAGCAGAAGTGAAACTCACATCAAATCCCTTACTAAAGGGCAAAGTTATAATACAATTTAAATCCTCAGCTTTAAATTTCAGGGTTTGTTGGACAAGCTTTCTGGAGAAGTCCAGCCTGGACATCCACAGAGGCTCACCACCATCCCTTTCCCGAAACATAAATCGAACACTGTGGTGCCTCCGCATGCTGGCATTTGTAGCCGACATGTCGGAGACAACCACTTGGTCACAACTTCTCACGAACAAAAAAACAGTACACTCACCTTGGTCGTTCTCCTATAACACAAAGTTTAAACAACACAATAACAATACCCCTGCAATTGAGTTAGATTCACAGCCACAACAGGCATAGAATAATCTCTCAACAGAGGCGATCGCAGTCTTAGCCAAAAGGCCGAGAAGCGATGAAGAGGATAACTGACGGACTCAAGTACAGGCTTCTCGGTCTACCCACTCTCACAGTCGGTCATGTTACACCAAGCAGCGCTGCTCTTATGGACACTGAGACGGAGGAAACCTTGTCTGCTGACTTAACCATTCATTATTCACAAGCCTTCACATAAGCAGCTGCAGTCCAACAGCTTTTGCAGTCTTCCTGCAGGATGAAAGACCAAGCGCCTGCTGCGGTCCCGGCCAGACTTGTGAAGAAAGCCAGAAGACCATAGTCAAGTCTTGCTCATTTGTGTTAATTGGTTTCAAGACTATCGCTCTTAATTATTGACATACAAGCCAGGGAAGAGCGCGAACGCAGTTCCCCACTATCAGAAATTATGCAGTCGAGATTCCCACATTTGGAGAATTCGCAAGGGTCAATGCAGCCGCTAGTGCAATGGCTGCACCTCGCCCTGGGTGAACCACATTCTTGATCATGGTGTCACCCCTGCCAGGTAAGTATGCCTTCCTCAGCCTGGACACGGGGTCTTGCTTTTTTCCACTCACCCTCTTGAATGACTGTGCCATTCGTACACTGGCGAATGCCTGGCCCAGCATGATGGGCCAGTTTCTCTCAGTGGATTAGAACGGCGTGTGTACTTCGCACAGGGCGTTAGAGGAGGTCACAGGCACAACTGCGGAGCATGCAATAGCTGAATGAGCTCAAGTGTCAAGCCTCTGGAACGGGTTCGACTCACCGGGTTGGTGGACAGCAGAGTAGATGTGTGTCGGCTACGTCGCCTGCTTCCCAATTTGACGACATGGTTGCTTCCGCCACACCTACTTGTGCGCACGTGAGTATTGCCACAGCCCGTTTTCTCTGTCTAGATTAGCATTTTCGTTGACCAGCGGAGGTGGTGCACCGCTCCTGGAAATACTGCAATACCAGGATGATGCGCGGAATGGGCAAAGCAAGCTCTGAATCCCATCTCCCTGTTCAAAAAAGCAATTTAATATGAAGTCTCCAGATAGGAGACATATCAGATATTAAACTGATAAGAACAGATCAGCATGAGGCTGTCCGTAATCTTACTCCCCGCGATGGCACAGGTTTGGTCCGGGTCGATCAAATCCTGTAAAAACACAGACATACGCATAGCTAAAAGTTTGCTAAAAAGTTTGCAATCAACATTTAAAAGCGTAATTGGACGCCAGTTGTTCAGGTCTGTTTTGTCTCCTTTCTTATGCAGTAAAGTGACTATCCCTTTTCTAAAACTGTCTGGTAGTCGGTTTGTTTTGTCCAGTTCATTAAAAACAGTGAGTAAGTCTGGTGCTAAAATGTCCCAAAAAGTCAGGTAAAATTCCGAGCAGAGGCCATCCTCGCCCGGAGATTTTGCCTTCTTCAGTTGTTTTACACATGTATTTAGTTCTTCAGGTGTAAAATCCTGTGTTAAAGGCCCATTGTCAGTCACTGTTTTTTCAATGAAGTTTAAAACCTCTACCATTATCTCCTCTTGGGTATCTTTACGCTCATACAGTTTTTGATAGTAAGTTTCCACTGCTTCAATTATTTCATTATTTGTTTCTGTAATGGTACCGTTTTCTTTTTTTAGTTTAAAAATGCCCCCACCCTTGCTCATAATTTTTTTAAAGAAGTACCTTGTGCATTTTCACCTTCTTCTATTTCCTTCTCTCTGCTCCTTAATAAAAACCCTTTGCTCTGAATATCTGCCATAGCTCTCATTTCTTTTTTGATCTCTTTAATTTCATCATTAAAATTTATCCCCTCTTGTGTCAGATTAAAATACCTTTGCAGTCTCTTTTGCATTCCCAGCATACATTTCATTTCCTTGATTTTCTTCTCTCTTCCTGCTTTTTTAAAAAAAGTCTGAGTCCTTACCTTCATCATTTCCCACCATTGTGCCCGTGATTTGTAAAGGTCTTGAAGGGTCTGCCAGTCCTTGTACCGCTCCCTGTACTGAGAGACCAAAGTCTCGTCCTCGAGCAGGGAGCAGTTCAATTTCCACAGACCTCTTCCAATAGTCACGCCAGAAGAAAGTGAAAGGGTGCAAGACAGTATTAGGTGATCTGAGAAAAAAACAGGAGTTAATCTAGCATCAATCTGTGTCCAACCCCGTGTAAATACGTAATCTATGCGAGAGGCTCTGGTGCCGTCACCACTAAACCAGGTGAAGCCCTCCTCTCTTGGATGTATGGTTTTAAAGCAGTCTTCTAATTTGAATACGCGGCACATGTCTTGCAATAAAACCGATGTTTTGTCAATTTTAAAATCCTCCCCAGCTCCCTTCCTATCCTTCCTATTTAAAACACAATTAAAATCGCCTCCAATAATTAGTGGATTATGACCTAGCATGTGGGACTGCAAATTCTCTAAAATATCATACCTGTCATGCTTTTCATTAGAACCATAAATATTTAAAAGGCTAAGGTCCTGTTCTGTAAAAGTTAAGTGTGCTAACAGTGCTCGTCCGTCTCTCACCACTGTGCTCCCCTTTAAAACAATCTGAGGATTATTTATTAAAATGGCCACTCCATCATTTCTATTTTCGTTTGAGCCACTCCATAGTGATGGATGTGGCCACATTTCCTCCCACTGTTTGTAATTTCTTAAAAAAGGGTATGCCACATTCTTGGATTAAAAACAGATCAGATTTAAAAGTTTTTAGAAATGTTAAAACGCTCTGAGCTCTAATCTTTGACTTCACGCTTCTAACATTAATAGTTGAGAAGGTGAGGGTCATAGGTATGATTAAAAATAAAAAAATAAAAACACAGATGGGGTTACAAAATTTTAAGAGAACATTATTTTTAAAAAAACAAGGCAGTCGCTAAGGTATTTCTCGAGAGCGTATTTCTTCCTTTACCTCAGCAAAAGGGGCAGAGCTAAAACACTGGTCGTCTGTCAGGGGCACTTGAGGTGGTGATCGCTCACGCAACCTTAAATTCATAGTGTTTCTGCTTTTTGGCGTTGATTGCAGTACTATGTTTAAAAAGGAGAGTTCATTTGGTGAATCTGAGGGGAAGACCCTGGTCTCCCCCACCTCGCTATCTGGGCTCCCGGGCCTTCCCCTCTTCTCCGTGGACAGGGGAGACTCAGAGGACCGTTGAGATGCAAGCCTTTTATTATTTTGAGCACAAGTGATCTGGGTGTCTTCACTGTCAGCCTCATGTGGACTGACTTCACTTGACTCGCTTGTGGGCATTTCTTGCAGCATCTCACTTTCCTCTGAGCTCTCGATTGGTGGGGCCGGCCTGCTCGCCTCCCCTTGCCCCTCCTCACCTGTCCCCTCTCCACCAATGACAGGATTTGGAGGGAAATTTGAATTTTCTTTGGGACATTCAATTTGTTTGTCAGCTTCATTTCCATTTCCTTGTGCCATTTCTTTTCCAGCCTTCAGTTTGTTGGCAAATGATTTTGGACAATTTCTGTAGAGATGGTTAGTTTCCCCACAAAGATTGCACTTTCTGCCATTGGTACATTCTTCAAAAGTAGGCCCAATTACTCTACATTTCCTACAAATTGTTTTCTCACACGCTTCCGCCAGGTGTCCATGCTCACCACACTTGCGGCAGAGCTTGGGCTGGCCCTGGTAATGTATGTAGCCCCGGTTTTCACCCAAGACTATCATTGGTGGGAGATGTTTCAGGCCCTGAAAGCCCTGGGGGTCCTGCCTTTGTTGGATGGGTACCCGCCAGGCACAGTTCCAGATGCCGTCTTCATCCCTCACCTTCACAGCCTGGCCTTTAACCGTGCAATATCTACCCAGCCAAAAACAAATGTCTTCTGCATTCACTGTCTCATTAAACATTCTGACAATAACTGTTTTAGCAGCATTATCAGTCAGTTTTTCAACATTGAACACAGAGAACTGGGCTTTCACATTTTCAAAACGAGTCCAAAATTCACGAAGGTTCACAGCAGAGGTGAAACTCACATCAAATCCCTTACTAAAGGGCAAAGTTATAATACAATTTAAATCCTCAGCTTTAAATTTCAGGGTTTGTTGGACAAGCTTTCTGGAGAAGTCCAGCCTGGACATCCAAAGAGGCTCACCACCATCCCTTTCCCGAAACATAAATCGAACACTGTGGTGCCTCCGCATGCCGGCATATGTAGCCGACATGTCGGAGACAACCACTTGGTCACAACTTCTCACGAACAAAAAAACAGTACACTCACCTTTGTCGTTCTCCTATAACACATAGTTTAAACAACACAATAACAATACCCCTGCAATTGAGTTAGATTCACAGCCACAACAGGCATAGAATTATCTCTCAACAGAGGCGATCGCAGTCTTAGCCAAAAGGCCGAGAAGCGATGAAGAGGATAACTGACGGACTCAAGTACAGGCTTCTCGGTCTACCAACTCTCACAGTCGGTCATGTTACACCAAGCAGCGCTGCTCTTATGGACACTGAGACGGAGGAAACCTTGTCTGCTGACTTAACCATTCATTATTCACAAGCCTTCACATAAGCAGCTGCAGTCCAACAACTTTTGCAGTCTTCCTGCAGGATGAAAGACCAAGCGCCTGCTGCGGTCCCGGCCAGACTTGTGAAGAAAGCCAGAAGACCATAGTCAAGTCTTGCTCATTTGTGTTAATTGGTTTCAAGACTATCGCTCTTAATTATTGACATACAAGCCAGGGAAGAGCGCGAACGCAGTTCCCCACTATCAGAAATTATGCAGTCGAGACTCCCACATTTGGAGAATTCGCAAGGGTCAATGCAGCCGCCAGTGCAATGGCTTCACCTCGCCCTGGGTGAACCACATTCTTGATCATGGTGTAACCCCTGCCAGGTAAGTATGCCTTCCTCAGCCTGGACACGGGGTCTTGCTTTTTTCCACTCACCCTCTTGAATGACTGTGCCATTCGTACACTGGCGAATGCCTGGCCCAGCATGATGGGCCAGTTTCTCTCAGTGGATTAGAACGGCGTGTGTACTTCGCACAGGGCGTTAGAGGAGGTCACAGGCACAACTGCGGAGCATGCAATAGCTGAATGAGCTCAAGTGTCAAGCCTCTGGAACGGGTTCGACTCACCGGGTTGGTGGACAGCAGAGTAGATGTGTGTCAGCTACGTCGCCTGCTTCCCAATTTGACGACATGGTTGCTTCCGCCACACCTACTTGTGCGCACGTGAGTATTGCCACAGCCCGTATTCTCTGTCTAGATTTGCATTTTCGTTGACCAGCGGAGGTGGTGCACCGCTCCTGGAAATACTGCAATACCAGGATGATGCGCGGAATGGGCAAAGCAAGCTCTGAATCCCATCTCCCTGTTCAAAAAAGCAATTTAATATGAAGTCTCCAGATAGGAGACATATCAGATATTAAACTGATAAGAACAGATTTTTTCTTTTTCATGTTTTTATTGTCACTTTTCAATCAATTACAAATCACATTTCTCCAATATGGAGCATTCATTTTGTCTCAAATATGACATGTAAAAATAAAAACAAAATAAAAAATGAAAAATGAAAGAACATTCATATCTATTGTGCAGGAGCGTAGCACTGCATTACTAATTGGGACTTCATCCCACCCTCTCAAAAAGCGCTTGTCCAGGACCTGCCGGGTAGCCCTTTTTGCTCCTTCCCTCCTGGAGAGCCAGGCCGTCGCTGCCGAGACCTTCACAGTGTAGCTCCGGTTCCCTCCTCCGGGCGGGCACAGGCGACGCTTCTTGGTGGCTGTGTCCTTGGCCTGCCGCGTGCAGCTTCGATGGTCTCTGCAGCCATTCGGAGCACAGCCACGGGGGTAGTCTGCCTGTGCCTCCTTACCAGCAAGTTTCTGGAGGTCCACATGGCGTCTTTGATGGCGGCAAGAGTGAGCCAGTCTTTCGCAAACTCCTCTCGGGAACACTTGGCTTGGCTCACCCCATAGAGCACGTATTGTGCATTTAGGACCTCCCTTGCTGGCAAGTCCGGGAATTTTCTCAGGTGGCCGGCTGTTGCCCACAGGTCTACGGCAGCACTGCACTCCCAGAGGAGGTGCCTCACCGACTCCTGGGCGCCACAACCAGGTCGGGGGCAGGTTGAGTGCGCTGACATTCCTCGGGAGTGCATAACGGCCCTAACTGGGAGAATCTCGTGGGCCACCATCCACGACAGGTCCCGAAGTCTGTTTGGGAGGGCAGGATGGTTGGCGTTGCGCCAAACCGTTGTGGGCTTGCCGAATGCAAGCCCGCGCACTTGACTCGCTGTTTGCCGCTCCTGCACAATAGAGATGAGAGACTTGTGATTTTTCAAAATGTGACAATCTTCATTTTCCAATTTAAAATTTCTTAAAAATTTTGGGATAAAAGAATGTGCTGGTGGTAAATTAAAAGACACCGGAAGTCTTTGATCGCTGGGTATTAGTTTTAATTTACGGAGGTACGATCCCATCCAGAATCGTGTCATTGCTTGACTTTTGGGATTGCTGGATGGTCCCAGAGCATTTTGCAGATGGAGGGCCACATATCTGCTGCCCAAAAAGAGCTGGAGGTCCGGCACGCCTTTTCCACCCTTCTCTTTTGTTTTTTTCATCGTGTCCCTCCTCAGTCTTTCCCATTTAGAACCCCAGATAAAGTAAAAAATTGCACGGTCCAAATCTAAAAGCACATTTCTTTTTGGGATAAAAACTGAACTGATTAATAAAAGCAAGGGTAAAATTACTGCTTTTATTATTAAAATCTTCCCCTCTAAAGTCAACTCTCTCAGTCTCCAAAAGCCAAGTTTTTTTCTCACTTTCCCTACCACGTCGCCCCAGTTTGTATCCCCTCCCCCTCCCTTACTGAATTTAATCCCAAGTATTTTCTGGTCCGTTTGTATCTCCGTCAGGGGCAGTCCTGTCTTCTGTGTCGCGGTCCACGGTCCGTAAAACTGTGCTTGGGTCTTGTCTCTGTTGAGTTTAGAGCCAGACGCTCTTCCATACCAGTCAGTCAAGTCCAGGGTCCTTGTCACGGATAAAATGTCAGAACACAGGATGTTAATATCGTCCATATATAAAACACACTTTGTTGTGAGTCCCCCGCCCCCTGGAATACTCACCCCCTCGATCATTTTGTCCCTTCTCAAAATCTGTGCCAACGGTTCTATGCATAGAACATAGAGGAGGGCAGATAAGGGACAGCCCTGACGGACGCCGCAGTTAATTTGCACTGCTTTTGTCAAGTTCCCGTTGACCACAAATTTGCTGGTAATATCTCGATACAGCAGGCCCACCCACTCTAGATACCTTCCCGGGAAACCCCATTTTTGCAGTAGCCTAAAAAGGTACTGGTGCGAGATCCGATCAAAAGCCTTCTCAAAGTCTAAATTTAGGACTACTAGCCGCATATTTCTGTCTCTCGCATAACAGATGGTATCACGAATCAGCATAAGGCTGTCTGTGATCTTCCTCCCCGCGATGGCACAGGTTTAGTCCGGGTAGATCAAATCCTGTAAAAACACAGACATACGCATAGCTAAAAGTTTGCTAAAAAGTTTGCAATCAACATTTAAAAGTGTAATTGGACGCCAGTTGTTCAGGTCTGTTTTGTCTCCCTTCTTATGCAGTAAAGTGACTATCCCTTTTCTAAAACTGTCTGGTAGTCGGTTTGTTTTGTCCAGTTCATTAAAAACAGTGAGTAAGTCTGGTGCTAAAATGTCCCAAAAAGTCAGGTAAAATTCCGAGCAGAGGCCATCCTCGCCCGGAGATTTTGCCTTCTTCAATTGTTTTACACATGTATTTAGTTCTTCAGGTGTAAAATCCTGTGTTAAAGGCCCATTGTCAGTCACTGTTTTTTCAATGAAGTTTAAAACCTCTACCATTATCTCCTCTTGGGTATCTTTACGCTCATACAGTTTTTGATAGTAAGTTTCCACTGCTTCAATTATTTCATTATTTGTTTCTGTAATAGTCCCGTTTTCTTTTTTTAGTTTAAAAATGCCCCCACCCTTGCTCATAATTTTTTTAAAGAAGTACCTTGTGCATTTTTCACCTTCTTCTATTTCCTTCTCTCTGCTCCTTAATAAAAACCCTTTGCTCTGAATATCTGCCATTGCTTTCATTTCTTTTTTGATCTCTTTAATTTCATCATTAAAATTGATCCCCTCTTGTGTCAGATTAAAATACCTTTGCAGTCTCTTTTGCATTCCCAGCATACATTTCATTTCCTTGATTTTCTTCTCTCTTCCTGCTTTTTTAAAAAAAGTCTGAGTCCTTACCTTCATCATTTCCCACCATTGTGCCCGTGATTTGTAAAGGTCTTGAAGGGTCTGCCAGTCCTTGTACCGCTCCCTGTACTGAGAGACCAAAGTCTCGTCCTCGAGCAGGGAGCAGTTCAATTTCCACAGACCTCTTCCAATAGTCACGCCAGAAGAAAGTGAAAGGGTGCAAGACAGTATTAAGTGATCTGAGAAAAAAACAGGAGTTAATCTAGCATCAATCTGTGTCCAACCCCGTGTAAATACGTAATCTATGCGAGAGGCTCTGGTGCCGTCACCACTAAACCAGGTGAAGCCCTCCTCTCTTGGATGCATGGTTTTTAAAGCAGTCCTCTAATTTGAATACGCGGCACATGTCTTGCAATAAAACCGATGTTTTGTCAATTTTAAAATCCTCCCCAGCTCCCTTCCTATCCTTCCTATTTAAAACACAATTAAAATCACCTCCAATAATTAGTGGATTATGACCTAGCATGTGGGACTGCAAATTCTCTAAAATATCATACCTGTCATGCTTTTCATTAGAACCATAAATATTTAAAAGGCTAAAGTCCCGTTCTGTAAAAGTTAAATGTGCTAACAGTGCTCGTCCGTCTCTCACCACTGTGCTCCCCTTTAAAACAATCTGAGGATTATTTATTAAAATGGCCACTCCATCATTTCTATTTTCGTTTGAGCCACTCCATAGTGATGGATGTGGCCACATTTCCTCCCACTGTTTGTAATTTCTTAAAAAGGGTATGCCACATTCTTGGATTAAAAACAGATCAGATTTAAAAGTTTTTAGAAATGTTAAAACGCTCTGAGCTCTAATCTTTGACTTCACGCTTCTAACGTTAATAGTTGAGAAGGTGAGGGTCATAGGTATGATTAAAAATAAAAAAATAAAAACACAGATGGGGTTACAAAATTTTAAGAGAACATTATTTGAAAAAAAGCAAGGCAGTCGCTAAAGTATTTCTCGAGAGCGTATTTCTTCCTTTACCTCAGCAAAAGGGGCAGAGCTAAAACACTGGTCGTCTGTCAGGGGCACTTGAGGTGGTGATCGCTCACGCAACCTTAAATTCATAGTGTTTCTGCTTTTTGGCGTTGATTGCAGTACTATGTTTAAAAAGGAGAGTTCATTTGGTGAATCCGAGGGGAAGACCCTGGTCTCCCCCACCTCGCTATCTGGGCTCCCGGGCCTTCCCCTCTTCTCCGTGGACAGGGGAGACTCAGAGGACCGTTGAGATGCAAGCCTTTTATTATTTTGAGCACAAGTGATCTGGGTGTCTTCACTGTCAGCCTCATGTGGACTGACTTCGCTTGACTCGCTTGTGGGCATTTCTTGCAGCATCTCACTTTCCTCTGAGCTCTCGATTGGTGGGGCCGGCCTGCTCTCCTCCCCTTGCCCCTCCTCACCTGTCCCCTCTCCACCAATGACAGGATTTGGAGGGAAATTTGAATTTTCTTTGTGACATTCAATTTGTTTGTCAGCTTCATTTCCATTTCCTTGTGCCATTTCTTTTCCAGCCTTCAGTTTGTTGGCAAATGATTTTGGACAATTTCTGTAGAGGTGGTTAGTTTCCCCACAAAGATTGCACTTTCTGCCATTGGTACATTCTTCAAAAGTATGCCCAATTACTCTACATTTCCTACAAATTGTTTTCTCACACGCTTCCGCCAGGTGTCCATGCTCACCACACTTGCGGCAGAGCTTGGGCTGGCCCTGGTAATGTATGTAGCCCCGGTTTTCACCCAAGACTATCATTGGTGGGAGATGTTTCAGGCCCTGAAAGCCCTGGGGGTCCTGCCATTGTTGGATGGGTACCCGCCAGGCACAGTTCCAGATGCCGTCCTCATCCCTCACCTTCACAGCCTGGCCTTTAACCGTGCAATATCTACCCAGCCAAAAACAAATGTCTTCTGCATTCACTGTCTCATTAAACATTCTGACAATAACTGTTTTAGCAGCATTATCAGTCAGTTTTTCAACATTGAACACAGAGAACTGGGCTTTCACATTTTCAAAACGAGTCCAAAATTCACGACGGTTCACAGCAGAGGTGAAACTCACATCAAATCCCTTACTAAAGGGCAAAGTTATAATACAATTTAAATCCTCAGCTTTAAATTTCAGGGTTTGTTGGACAAGCTTTCTGGAGAAGTCCAGCCTGGACATCCACAGAGGCTCACCACCATCCCTTTCCCGAAACATAAATCGAACACTGTGGTGCCTCCGCATGCCGGCATATGTAGCCGACATGTCGGAGACAACCACTTGGTCACAACTTCTCACGAACAAAAAAACAGTACACTCACCTTTGTCGTTCTCCTATAACAAAAAGTTTAAACAACACAATAACAATACCCCTGCAATTGAGTTAGATTCACAGCCACAACAGGCATATAATTATCTCTCAACAGAGGCGATCGCAGTCTTAGCCAAAAGGCCGAGAAGCGATGAAGAGGATAACTGACGGACTCAAGTACAGGCTTCTCGGTCTACCCACTCTCACAGTCGGTCATGTTACACCAAGCAGCGCTGCTCTTATGGACACTGAGACGGAGGAAACCTTGTCTGCTGACTTAACCATTCATTATTCACAAGCCTTCACATAAGCAGCTGCAGTCCAACAACTTTTGCAGTCTTCCTGCAGGATGAAAGACCAAGCGCCTGCTGCGGTCCCGGCCAGACTTGTGAAGAAAGCCAGAAGACCATAGTCAAGTCTTGCTCATTTGTGTTAATTGGTTTCAAGACTATCGCTCTTAATTATTGACATACAAGCCAGGGAAGAGCGCGAACGCAGTTCCCCACTATCAGAAATTATGCAGTCGAGATTCCCACATTTGGAGAATTCGCAAGGGTCAATGCAGCCGCCAGTGCAATGGCTTCACCTCGCCCTGGGTGAACCACATTCTTGATCATGGTGTCACCCCTGCCAGGTAAGTATGCCTTCCTCAGCCTGGACACGGGGTCTTGCTTTTTTCCACTCACCCTCTTGAATGACTGTGCCATTCGTACACTGGCGAATGCCTGGCCCAGCATGATGGGCCAGTTTCTCTCAGTGGATTAGAACGGCGTGTGTACTTCGCACAGGGCGTTAGAGGAGGTCACAGGCACAACTGCGGAGCATGCAATAGCTGAATGAGCTCAAGTGTCAAGCCTCTGGAGCGGGTTCGACTCACCGGGTTGGTGGACAGCAGAGTAGATGTGTGTCAGCTACGTCGCCTGCTTCCCAATTTGACGACATGGTTGCTTCCGCCACACCTACTTGTGCGCACGTGAGTATTGCCACAGCCCGTTTTCTCTGTCTAGATTTGCATTTTCGTTGACCAGCGGAGGTGGTGCACCGCTCCTGGAAATACTGCAATACCAGGATGATGCGCGGAATGGGCAAAGCAAGCTCTGAATCCCATCTCCCTGTTCAAAAAAGCAAGTTAATATGAAGTCTCCACATAGGAGACATATCAGATATTAAACTGATAAGAACAGATACTACACTTGATCTTAGCCAAAAGGCCGAGAAGCGATGAAGAGGATAACTGACGGACTCAAGTACAGGCTTCTCGGTCTACCTACTCTCACAGTCGGTTATGTTACACCAAGCAGCGTTGCTCTTATGGACACTGAGACGGAGGAAACCTTGTCTGCTGACTTAACCATTCCTTATTCACAAGCCTTCACATAAGCAGCTGCAGTCCAACAACTTTTGCAGTCTTCCTGCAGGATGAAAGGCCAAGCGCCTGCTGCGGTCCCGGCCAGACTTGTGAAGAAAGCCAGAAGACCATAGTCAAGTCTTGCTCATTTGTGTTAATTGGTTTCAAGACTATCGCTCTTAATTATTGACATACAAGCCAGGGAAGAGCGCGAACGCAGTTCCCCACTATCAGAAATTATGCAGTCGAGATTCCCACATTTGGAGAATTCGCAATGGTCAATGCAGCCGCCAGTGCAATGGCTGCACCTCGCCCTGGGTGAACCACATTCTTGATCATGGTGTCACCCCTGCCAGGTAAGTATGCCTTCCTCAGCCTGGGCACGGGGTCTTGCTTTTTTCCACTCACCCTCTTGGATGACTGTGCCATTCGTACACTGGCGAATGCCTGGCCCAGCATGATGGGCCAGTTTCTCTCAGTGGATTAGAACGGCGTGTGTACTTCGCACAGGGGCACAACTGCGGAGCATGCAATAGCTGAATGAGCTCAAGTGTCAAGCCTCTGGAACGGGTTCGACTCACCGGATTGGTGGACAGCAGATTAGATGTGTGTCGGCTACGTCGCCTGCTTCCCAATTTGACGACATGGTTGCTTCCGCCACACCTACTTGTGCGCACGTGAGTATTGCCACAGCCCGTTTTTTCTGTCTAGATTAGCATTTTCGTTGACCAGCGGAGGTGGTGCACCGCTCCTGGAAATACTGCAATACCAGGATGATGCGCGGAATGGGCAAAGCAAGCTCTGAATCCCATCTCCCTGTTCAAAAAAGCAATTTAATATGAAGTCTCCAGATAGGAGACATATCAGATATTAAACTGATAAGAACAGATTTTTTTTTTATTTATTTTTTTTTCATGTTTTTATTGTCACCTTTCAATCAATTACAAATTTACATTTCTCCAATATGGAGCATTAATTTTGTCTCAAATATGACATGTAAAAATAAAAACAAAATAAAAAATGAAAAAACATTCATATCTATTGTGCAGGAGCGTAGCACTGCATTACTAATTGGGACTTCATCCCACCCTCTCAAAAAGCGCTTGTCCAGGACCTGCCGGGTAGCCCTTTTTGCTCCTTCCCTCCTGGAGAGCCAGGCCGTCGCTGCCGAGACCTTCACAGTGTAGCTCCGGTTCCCTCCTCCGGGCGGGCACAGGCGACGCTTCTTGGTGGCTGTGTCCTTGGCCTGCCGCGTGCAGCTTCGATGGTCTCTGCAGCCATTCGGAGCACAGCCACGGGGGTAGTCTGCCTGTGCCTCCTTACCAGCAAGTTTTTGGAGGTCCACATGGCGTCTTTGATGGCGGCAAGAGTGAGCCAGTCTTTCGCAAACTCCTCTCGGGAACACTTGGCTTGGCTCACCCCATAGAGCACGTATTGTGCATTTAGGACCTCCCTTGCTGGCAAGTCCGGGAATTTTCTCAGGTGGCCGGCTGTTGCCCACAGGTCTACGGCAGCACTGCACTCCCAGAGGAGGTGCCTCACCGACTCCTGGGCGCCACAACCAGGTCGGGGGCAGGTTGAGTGCGCTGACATTCCTCGGGAGTGCATAACGGCCCTAACTGGGAGAATCTCGTGGGCCACCATCCACGACAGGTCCCGAAGTCTGTTTGGGAGGGCAGGATGGTTGGCGTTGCGCCAAACCGTTGTGGGCTTGCCGAATGCAAGCCCGCGCACTTGACTCGCTGTTTGCCGCTCCTGCACAATAGAGATGAGAGACTTGTGATTTTTCAAAATGTGACAATCTTCATTTTCCAATTTAAAATTTCTTAAAAATTTTGGGATAAAAGAATGTGCTGGTGGTAAATTAAAAGACACCGGAAGTCTTTGATCGCTGGGTATTAGTTTTAATTTACGGAGGTACGATCCCATCCAGAATCGTGTCATTGCTTGACTTTTGGGATTGCTGGATGGTCCCAGAGCATTTTGCAGATGGAGGGCCACATATCTGCTGCCCAAAAAGAGCTGGAGGTCCGGCACGCCTTTTCCACCCTTCTCTTTTGTTTTTTTCATCGTGTCCCTCCTCAGTCTTTCCCATTTAGAACCCCAGATAAAGTAAAAAATTGCACGGTCCAAATCTAAAAGCACATTTCTTTTTGGGATAAAAACTGAACCGATTAATAAAAGCAAGGGTAAAATTACTGCTTTTATTATTAAAATCTTCCCCTCTAAAGTCAACTCTCTCAGTCTCCAAAAGCCAAGTTTTTTTCTCACTTTCCCTACCACGTCGCCCCAGTTTGTATCCCCTCCCCCTCCCTTACTGAATTTAATCCCAAGTATTTTCTGGTCCGTTTGTATCTCCGTCAGGGGCAGTCCTGTCTTCTGTGTCGCGGTCCACGGTCCGTAAAACTGTGCTTGGGTCTTGTCTCTGTTGAGTTTAGAGCCAGACGCTCTTCCATACCAGTCAGTCAAGTCCAGGGTCCTTGTCACGGATAAAATGTCAGAACACAGGATGTTAATATCGTCCATATATAAAACACACTTTGTTGTGAGTCCCCCGCCCCCTGGAATACTCACCCCCTCGATCATTTTGTCCCTTCTCAAAATCTGTGCCAACGGTTCTATGCATAGAACATAGAGGAGGGCAGATAAGGGACAGCCCTGACGGACGCCGCAGTTAATTTGCACTGCTTTTGTCAAGTTCCCGTTGACCACAAATTTGCTGGTAATATCTCGATACAGCAGGCCCACCCACTCTAGATACCTTCCCGGGAAACCCCATTTTTGCAGTAGCCTAAAAAGGTACTGGTGCGAGATCCGATCAAAAGCCTTCTCAAAGTCTAAATTTAGGACTACTAGCCGCATATTTCTGTCTCTCGCATAACAGATGGTATCACGAATCAGCATAAGGCTGTCTGTGATCTTCCTCCCCGCGATGGCACAGGTTTAGTCCGGGTAGATCAAATCCTGTAAAAACACAGACATACGCATAGCTAAAAGTTTGCTAAAAAGTTTGCAATCAACATTTAAAAGTGTAATTGGACGCCAGTTGTTCAGGTCTGTTTTGTCTCCCTTCTTATGCAGTAAAGTGACTATCCCTTTTCTAAAACTGTCTGGTAGTCGGTTTGTTTTGTCCAGTTCATTAAAAACAGTGAGTAAGTCTGGTGCTAAAATGTCCCAAAAAGTCAGGTAAAATTCCGAGCAGAGGCCATCCTCGCCCGGAGATTTTGCCTTCTTCAATTGTTTTACACATGTATTTAGTTCTTCAGGTGTAAAATCCTGTGTTAAAGGCCCATTGTCAGTCACTGTTTTTTCAATGAAGTTTAAAACCTCTACCATTATCTCCTCTTGGGTATCTTTACGCTCATACAGTTTTTGATAGTAAGTTTCCACTGCTTCAATTATTTCATTATTTGTTTCTGTAATAGTCCCGTTTTCTTTTTTTAGTTTAAAAATGCCCCCACCCTTGCTCATAATTTTTTTAAAGAAGTACCTTGTGCATTTTTCACCTTCTTCTATTTCCTTCTCTCTGCTCCTTAATAAAAACCCTTTGCTCTGAATATCTGCCATTGCTTTCATTTCTTTTTTGATCTCTTTAATTTCATCATTAAAATTGATCCCCTCTTGTGTCAGATTAAAATACCTTTGCAGTCTCTTTTGCATTCCCAGCATACATTTCATTTCCTTGATTTTCTTCTCTCTTCCTGCTTTTTTAAAAAAAGTCTGAGTCCTTACCTTCATCATTTCCCACCATTGTGCCCGTGATTTGTAAAGGTCTTGAAGGGTCTGCCAGTCCTTGTACCGCTCCCTGTACTGAGAGACCAAAGTCTCGTCCTCGAGCAGGGAGCAGTTCAATTTCCACAGACCTCTTCCAATAGTCACGCCAGAAGAAAGTGAAAGGGTGCAAGACAGTATTAAGTGATCTGAGAAAAAAACAGGAGTTAATCTAGCATCAATCTGTGTCCAACCCCGTGTAAATACGTAATCTATGCGAGAGGCTCTGGTGCCGTCACCACTAAACCAGGTGAAGCCCTCCTCTCTTGGATGCATGGTTTTAAAGCAGTCCTCTAATTTGAATACGCGGCACATGTCTTGCAATAAAACCGATGTTTTGTCAATTTTAAAATCCTCCCCAGCTCCCTTCCTATCCTTCCTATTTAAAACACAATTAAAATCACCTCCAATAATTAGTGGATTATGACCTAGCATGTGGGACTGCAAATTCTCTAAAATATCATACCTGTCATGCTTTTCATTAGAACCATAAATATTTAAAAGGCTAAAGTCCCGTTCTGTAAAAGTTAAATGTGCTAACAGTGCTCGTCCGTCTCTCACCACTGTGCTCCCCTTTAAAACAATCTGAGGATTATTTATTAAAATGGCCACTCCATCATTTCTATTTTCGTTTGAGCCACTCCATAGTGATGGATGTGGCCACATTTCCTCCCACTGTTTGTAATTTCTTAAAAAGGGTATGCCACATTCTTGGATTAAAAACAGATCAGATTTAAAAGTTTTTAGAAATGTTAAAACGCTCTGAGCTCTAATCTTTGACTTCACGCTTCTAACGTTAATAGTTGAGAAGGTGAGGGTCATAGGTATGATTAAAAATAAAAAAATAAAAACACAGATGGGGTTACAAAATTTTAAGAGAACATTATTTGAAAAAAAGCAAGGCAGTCGCTAAGGTATTTCTCGAGAGCGTATTTCTTCCTTTACCTCAGCAAAAGGGGCAGAGCTAAAACACTGGTCGTCTGTCAGGGGCACTTGAGGTGGTGATCGCTCACGCAACCTTAAATTCATAGTGTTTCTGCTTTTTGGCGTTGATTGCAGTACTATGTTTAAAAAGGAGAGTTCATTTGGTGAATCCGAGGGGAAGACCCTGGTCTCCCCCACCTCGCTATCTGGGCTCCCGGGCCTTCCCCTCTTCTCCGTGGACAGGGGAGACTCAGAGGACCGTTGAGATGCAAGCCTTTTATTATTTTGAGCACAAGTGATCTGGGTGTCTTCACTGTCAGCCTCATGTGGACTGACTTCGCTTGACTCGCTTGTGGGCATTTCTTGCAGCATCTCACTTTCCTCTGAGCTCTCGATTGGTGGGGCCGGCCTGCTCTCCTCCCCTTGCCCCTCCTCACCTGTCCCCTCTCCACCAATGACAGGATTTGGAGGGAAATTTGAATTTTCTTTGTGACATTCAATTTGTTTGTCAGCTTCATTTCCATTTCCTTGTGCCATTTCTTTTCCAGCCTTCAGTTTGTTGGCAAATGATTTTGGACAATTTCTGTAGAGGTGGTTAGTTTCCCCACAAAGATTGCACTTTCTGCCATTGGTACATTCTTCAAAAGTATGCCCAATTACTCTACATTTCCTACAAATTGTTTTCTCACACGCTTCCGCCAGGTGTCCATGCTCACCACACTTGCGGCAGAGCTTGGGCTGGCCCTGGTAATGTATGTAGCCCCGGTTTTCACCCAAGACTATCATTGGTGGGAGATGTTTCAGGCCCTGAAAGCCCTGGGGGTCCTGCCATTGTTGGATGGGTACCCGCCAGGCACAGTTCCAGATGCCGTCCTCATCCCTCACCTTTTCAGCCTGGCCTTTAACCGTGCAATATCTACCCAGCCAAAAACAAATGTCTTCTGCATTCACTGTCTCATTAAATATTCTGACAATAACTGTTTTAGCAGCATTATCAGTCAGTTTTTCAACATTGAACACAGAGAACTGGGCTTTCACATTTTCAAAACGAGTCCAAAATTCACGAAGGTTCACAGCAGAGGTGAAACTCACATCAAATCCCTTACTAAAGGGCAAAGTTATAATACAATTTAAATCCTCAGCTTTAAATTTCAGGGTTTGTTGGACAAGCTTTCTGGAGAAGTCCAGCCTGGACATCCACAGAGGCTCACCACCATCCCTTTCCCGAAACATAAATCGAACACTGTGGTGCCTCCGCATGCCGGCATATGTAGCCGACATGTCGGAGACAACCACTTGGTCACAACTTCTCACGAACAAAAAAACAGTACACTCACCTTTGTCGTTCTCCTATAACACAAAGTTTAAACAACACAATAACAATACCCCTGCAATTGAGTTAGATTCACAGCCACAACAGGCATATAATTATCTCTCAACAGAGGCGATCGCAGTCTTAGCCAAAAGGCCGAGAAGCGATGAAGAGGATAACTGACGGACTCAAGTACAGGCTTCTCGGTCTACCCACTCTCACAGTCGGTCATGTTACACCAAGCAGCGCTGCTCTTATGGACACTGAGACGGAGGAAACCTTGTCTGCTGACTTAACCATTCATTATTCACAAGCCTTCACATAAGCAGCTGCAGTCCAACAACTTTTGCAGTCTTCCTGCAGGATGAAAGACCAAGCGCCTGCTGCGGTCCCGGCCAGACTTGTGAAGAAAGCCAGAAGACCATAGTCAAGTCTTGCTCATTTGTGTTAATTGGTTTCAAGACTATCGCTCTTAATTATTGACATACAAGCCAGGGAAGAGCGCGAACGCAGTTCCCCACTATCAGAAATTATGCAGTCGAGATTCCCACATTTGGAGAATTCGCAAGGGTCAATACAGCCGCCAGTGCAATGGCTTCACCTCGCCCTGGGTGAACCACATTCTTGATCATGGTGTCACCCCTGTCAGGTAAGTATGCCTTCCTCAGCCTGGACACGGGGTCTTGCTTTTTTCCACTCACCCTCTTGAATGACTGTGCCATTCGTACACTGGCGAATGCCTGGCCCAGCATGATGGGCCAGTTTCTCTCAGTGGATTAGAACGGCGTGTGTACTTCGCACAGGGCGTTAGAGGAGGTCACAGGCACAACTGCGGAGCATGCAATAGCTGAATGAGCTCAAGTGTCAAGCCTCTGGAGCGGGTTCGACTCACCGGGTTGGTGGACAGCAGAGTAGATGTGTGTCAGCTACGTCGCCTGCTTCCCAAATTGACGACATGGTTGCTTCCGCCACACCTACTTGTGCGCACGTGAGTATTGCCACAGCCCGTTTTCTCTGTCTAGATTTGCATTTTCGTTGACCAGCGGAGGTGGTGCACCGCTCCTGGAAATACTGCAATACCAGGATGATGCGCGGAATGGGCAAAGCAAGCTCTGAATCCCATCTCCCTGTTCAAAAAAGCAATTTAATATGAAGTCTCCAGATAGGAGACATATCAGATATTAAACTGATAAGAACAGATACTACACTTGATCTTAGCCAAAAGGCCGAGAAGCGATGAAGAGGATAACTGACGGACTCAAGTACAGGCTTCTCGGTCTACCAACTCTCACAGTCGGTCATGTTACACCAAGCAGCGCTGCTCTTATGGACACTGAGACGGAGGAAACCTTGTCTGCTGACTTAACCATTCATTATTCACAAGCCTTCACATAAGCAGCTGCAGTCCAACAACTTTTGCAGTCTTCCTGCAGGATGAAAGACCAAGCGCCTGCTGCGGTCCCGGCCAGACTTGTGAAGAAAGCCAAAAGACCATAGTCAAGTCTTGCTCATTTGTGTTAATTGGTTTCAAGACTATCGCTCTTAATTATTGACATACAAGCCAGGGAAGAGCGCGAACGCAGTTCCTCACTATCAGAAATTATGCAGTCGAGATTCCCACATTTGGAGAATTCGCAATGGTCAATGCAGCCGCCAGTGCAATGGCTGCACCTCGCCCTGGGTGAACCACATTCTTGATCATGGTGTCACCCCTGCCAGGTAAGTATGCCTTCCTCAGCCTGGGCACGGGGTCTTGCTTTTTTCCACTCACCCTCTTGGATGACTGTGCCATTCGTACACTGGCGAATGCCTGGCCCAGCATGATGGAACAGTTTCTCTCAGTGGATTAGAACGGCGTGTGTACTTCGCACAGGGGCACAACTGCGGAGCATGCAATAGCTGAATGAGCTCAAGTGTCAAGCCTCTGGAACGTGTTCGACTCACCGGATTGGTGGACAGCAGATTAGATGTGTGTCGGCTACGTCGCCTGCTTCCCAATTTGATGACATGGTTGCTTCCGCCACACCTACTTGTGCGCACGTGAGTATTGCCACAGCCCGTTTTTTCTGTCTAGATTAGCATTTTCGTTGACCAGCGGAGGTGGTGCACCGCTCCTGGAAATACTGCAATACCAGGATGATGCGTGGAATGGGCAAAGCAAGCTCTGAATCCCATCTCCCTGTTCAAAAAAGCAATTTAATATGAAGTCTCCAGATAGGAGACATACCAGATATTAAACTGATAAGAACAGATACTACACTTGATCTTAGCCAAAAGGCCGAGAAGCGATGAAGAGGATAACTGACGGACTCAAGTACAGGCTTCTCGGTCTACCCACTCTCACAGTCGGTTATGTTACACCAAGCAGCGTTGCTCTTATGGACACTGAGACGGAGGAAACCTTGTCTGCTGACTTAACCATTCATTATTCACAAGCCTTCACATAAGCAGCTGCAGTCCAACAACTTTTGCAGTCTTCCTGCAGGATGAAAGGCCAAGCGCCTGCTGCGGTCCCGGCCAGACTTGTGAAGAAAGCCAGAAGACCATAGTCAAGTCTTGCTCATTTGTGTTAATTGGTTCCAAGACTATCGCTCTTAATTATTGACATACAAGCCAGGGAAGAGCGCGAACGCAGTTCCCCACTATCAGAAATTATGCAGTCGAGATTCCCACATTTGGAGAATTCGCAATGGTCAATGCAGCCGCCAGTGCAATGGCTGCACCTCGCCCTGGGTGAACCACATTCTTGATCATGGTGTCACCCCTGCCAGGTAAGTATGCCTTCCTCAGCCTGGGCACGGGGTCTTGCTTTTTTCCACTCACCCTCTTGGATGACTGTGCCATTCGTACACTGGCGAATGCCTGGCCCAGCATGATGGGACAGTTTCTCTCAGTGGATTAGAACGGCGTGTGTACTTCGCACAGGGGCACAACTGTGGAGCATGCAATAGCTGAATGAGCTCAAGTGTCAAGCCTCTGGAACGGGTTCGACTCACCGGATTGGTGGACAGCAGATTAGATGTGTGTCGGCTACGTCGCCTGCTTCCCAATTTGACGACATGGTTGCTTCCGCCACACCTACTTGTGCGCACGTGAGTATTGCCACAGCCCGTTTTTTCTGTCTAGATTAGCATTTTCGTTGACCAGCGGAGGTGGTGCACCGCTCCTGGAAATACTGCAATACCAGGATGATGCGCGGAATGGGCAAAGCAAGCTCTGAATCCCATCTCCCTGTTCAAAAAAGCAATTTAATATGAAGTCTCCAGATAGGAGACATATCAGATATTAAACTGATAAGAACAGATACTACACTTGATCTTAGCCAAAAGGCCGAGAAGCGATGAAGAGGATAACTGACGGACTCAAGTACAGGCTTCTCGGTCTACCCACTCTCACAGTCGGTCATGTTACACCAAGCAGCGCTGCTCTTATGGACACTGAGACGGAGGAAACCTTGTCTGCTGACTTAACCATTCATTATTCACAAGCCTTCACATAAGCAGCTGCAGTCCAACAGCTTTTGCAGTCTTCCTGCAGGATGAAAGACCAAGCGCCTGCTGCGGTCCCAGCCAGACTTGTGAAGAAAGCCAGAAGACCATAGTCAAGTCTTGCTCATTTGTGTTAATTGGTTTCAAGACTATCGCTCTTAATTATTGACATACAAGCCAGGGAAGAGCGCGAACGCAGTTCCCCACTATCAGAAATTATGCAGTCGAGATTCCCACATTTGGAGAATTCGCAAGGGTCAATGCAGCCGCTAGTGCAATGGCTGCACCTCGCCCTGGGTGAACCACATTCTTGATCATGGTGTCACCCCTGCCAGGTAAGTATGCCTTCCTCAGCCTGGACACGGGGTCTTGCTTTTTTCCACTCACCCTCTTGAATGACTGTGCCATTCGTACACTGGCGAATGCCTGGCCCAGCATGATGGGCCAGTTTCTCTCAGTGGATTAGAACGGCGTGTGTACTTCGCACAGGGCGTTAGAGGAGGTCACAGGCACAACTGCGGAGCATGCAATAGCTGAATGAGCTCAAGTGTCAAGCCTCTGGAACGGGTTCGACTCACCGGGTTGGTGGACAGCAGAGTAGATGTGTGTCGGCTACGTCGCCTGCTTCCCAATTTGACGACATGGTTGCTTCCGCCACACCTACTTGTGCGCACGTGAGTATTGCCACAGCCCGTTTTCTCTGTCTAGATTAGCATTTTCGTTGACCAGCGGAGGTGGTGCACCGCTCCTGGAAATACTGCAATACCAGGATGATGCGCGGAATGGGCAAAGCAAGCTCTGAATCCCATCTCCCTGTTCAAAAAAGCAATTTAATATGAAGTCTCCAGATAGGAGACATATCAGATATTAAACTGATAAGAACAGATTTTTTCTTTTTCATGTTTTTATTGTCACTTTTCAATCAATTACAAATCACATTTCTCCAATATGGAGCATTCATTTTGTCTCAAATATGACATGTAAAAATAAAAACAAAATAAAAAATGAAAAATGAAAGAACATTCATATCTATTGTGCAGGAGCGTAGCACTGCATTACTAATTGGGACTTCATCCCACCCTCTCAAAAAGCGCTTGTCCAGGACCTGCCGGGTAGCCCTTTTTGCTCCTTCCCTCCTGGAGAGCCAGGCCGTCGCTGCCGAGACCTTCACAGTGTAGCTCCGGTTCCCTCCTCCGGGCGGGCACAGGCGACGCTTCTTGGTGGCTGTGTCCTTGGCCTGCCGCGTGCAGCTTCGATGGTCTCTGCAGCCTTTCGGAGCACAGCCACGGGGGTAGTCTGCCTGTGCCTCCTTACCAGCAAGTTTTTGGAGGTCCACATGGCGTCTTTGATGGCGGCAAGAGTGAGCCAGTCTTTCGCAAACTCCTCTCGGGAACACTTGGCTTGGCTCACCCCATAGAGCACGTATTGTGCATTTAGGACCTCCCTTGCTGGCAAGTCCGGGAATTTTCTCAGGTGGCCGGCTGTTGCCCACAGGTCTACGGCAGCACTGCACTCCCAGAGGAGGTGCCTCACCGACTCCTGGGCGCCACAACCAGGTCGGGGGCAGGTTGAGTGCGCTGACATTCCTCGGGAGTGCATAACGGCCCTAACTGGGAGAATCTCGTGGGCCACCATCCACGACAGGTCCCGAAGTCTGTTTGGGAGGGCAGGATGGTTGGCGTTGCGCCAAACCGTTGTGGGCTTGCCGAATGCAAGCCCGCGCACTTGACTCGCTGTTTGCCGCTCCTGCACAATAGAGATGAGAGACTTGTGATTTTTCAAAATGTGACAATCTTCATTTTCCAATTTAAAATTTCTTAAAAATTTTGGGATAAAAGAATGTGCTGGTGGTAAATTAAAAGACACCGGAAGTCTTTGATCGCTGGGTATTAGTTTTAATTTACGGAGGTACGATCCCATCCAGAATCGTGTCATTGCTTGACTTTTGGGATTGCTGGATGGTCCCAGAGCATTTTGCAGATGGAGGGCCACATATCTGCTGCCCAAAAAGAGCTGGAGGTCCGGCACGCCTTTTCCACCCTTCTCTTTTGTTTTTTTCATCGTGTCCCTCCTCAGTCTTTCCCATTTAGAACCCCAGATAAAGTAAAAAATTGCACGGTCCAAATCTAAAAGCACATTTCTTTTTGGGATAAAAACTGAACCGATTAATAAAAGCAAGGGTAAAATTACTGCTTTTATTATTAAAATCTTCCCCTCTAAAGTCAACTCTCTCAGTCTCCAAAAGCCAAGTTTTTTTCTCACTTTCCCTACCACGTCGCCCCAGTTTGTATCCCCTCCCCCTCCCTTACTGAATTTAATCCCAAGTATTTTCTGGTCCGTTTGTATCTCCGTCAGGGGCAGTCCTGTCTTCTGTGTCGCGGTCCACGGTCCGTAAAACTGTGCTTGGGTCTTGTCTCTGTTGAGTTTAGAGCCAGACGCTCTTCCATACCAGTCAGTCAAGTCCAGGGTCCTTGTCACGGATAAAATGTCAGAACACAGGATGTTAATATCGTCCATATATAAAACACACTTTGTTGTGAGTCCCCCGCCCCCTGGAATACTCACCCCCTCGATCATTTTGTCCCTTCTCAAAATCTGTGCCAACGGTTCTATGCATAGAACATAGAGGAGGGCAGATAAGGGACAGCCCTGACGGACGCCGCAGTTAATTTGCACTGCTTTTGTCAAGTTCCCGTTGACCACAAATTTGCTGGTAATATCTCGATACAGCAGGCCCACCCACTCTAGATACCTTCCCGGGAAACCCCATTTTTGCAGTAGCCTAAAAAGGTACTGGTGCGAGATCCGATCAAAAGCCTTCTCAAAGTCTAAATTTAGGACTACTAGCCGCATATTTCTGTCTCTCGCATAACAGATGGTATCACGAATCAGCATAAGGCTGTCTGTGATCTTCCTCCCCGCGATGGCACAGGTTTGGTCCGGGTAGATCAAATCCTGTAAAAACACAGACATACGCATAGCTAAAAGTTTGCTAAAAAGTTTGCAATCAACATTTAAAAGTGTAATTGGACGCCAGTTGTTCAGGTCTGTTTTGTCTCCCTTCTTATGCAGTAAAGTGACTATCCCTTTTCTAAAACTGTCTGGTAGTCGGTTTGTTTTGTCCAGTTCATTAAAAACAGTGAGTAAGTCTGGTGCTAAAATGTCCCAAAAAGTCAGGTAAAATTCCGAGCAGAGGCCATCCTCGCCCGGAGATTTTGCCTTCTTCAATTGTTTTACACATGTATTTAGTTCTTCAGGTGTAAAATCCTGTGTTAAAGGCCCATTGTCAGTCACTGTTTTTTCAATGAAGTTTAAAACCTCTACCATTATCTCCTCTTGGGTATCTTTACGCTCATACAGTTTTTGATAGTAAGTTTCCAC
The DNA here is from genome assembly GCF_054856555.1 of Leptonotus elevatus. Lineage (NCBI taxonomy): Eukaryota > Metazoa > Chordata > Actinopteri > Syngnathiformes > Syngnathidae > Leptonotus > Leptonotus elevatus. Next base: position 172,734 of record NW_028233732.1, read on the forward strand.
TGCTTCAATTATTTCATTATTTGTTTCTGTAATAGTCCCGTTTTCTTTTTTTAGTTTAAAAATGCCCCCACCCTTGCTCATAATTTTTTTAAAGAAGTACCTTGTGCATTTTTCACCTTCTTCTATTTCCTTCTCTCTGCTCCTTAATAAAAACCCTTTGCTCTGAATATCTGCCATTGCTTTCATTTCTTTTTTGATCTCTTTAATTTCATCATTAAAATTGATCCCCTCTTGTGTCAGATTAAAATACCTTTGCAGTCTCTTTTGCATTCCCAGCATACATTTCATTTCCTTGATTTTCTTCTCTCTTCCTGCTTTTTTAAAAAAAGTCTGAGTCCTTACCTTCATCATTTCCCACCATTGTGCCCGTGATTTGTAAAGGTCTTGAAGGGTCTGCCAGTCCTTGTACCGCTCCCTGTACTGAGAGACCAAAGTCTCGTCCTCGAGCAGGGAGCAGTTCAATTTCCACAGACCTCTTCCAATAGTCACGCCAGAAGAAAGTGAAAGGGTGCAAGACAGTATTAAGTGATCTGAGAAAAAAACAGGAGTTAATCTAGCATCAATCTGTGTCCAACCCCGTGTAAATACGTAATCTATGCGAGAGGCTCTGGTGCCGTCACCACTAAACCAGGTGAAGCCCTCCTCTCTTGGATGCATGGTTTTAAAGCAGTCCTCTAATTTGAATACGCGGCACATGTCTTGCAATAAAACCGATGTTTTGTCAATTTTAAAATCCTCCCCAGCTCCCTTCCTATCCTTCCTATTTAAAACACAATTAAAATCACCTCCAATAATTAGTGGATTATGACCTAGCATGTGGGACTGCAAATTCTCTAAAATATCATACCTGTCATGCTTTTCATTAGAACCATAAATATTTAAAAGGCTAAAGTCCCGTTCTGTAAAAGTTAAATGTGCTAACAGTGCTCGTCCGTCTCTCACCACTGTGCTCCCCTTTAAAACAATCTGAGGATTATTTATTAAAATGGCCACTCCATCATTTCTATTTTCGTTTGAGCCACTCCATAGTGATGGATGTGGCCACATTTCCTCCCACTGTTTGTAATTTCTTAAAAAGGGTATGCCACATTCTTGGATTAAAAACAGATCAGATTTAAAAGTTTTTAGAAATGTTAAAACGCTCTGAGCTCTAATCTTTGACTTCACGCTTCTAACGTTAATAGTTGAGAAGGTGAGGGTCATAGGTATGATTAAAAATAAAAAAATAAAAACACAGATGGGGTTACAAAATTTTAAGAGAACATTATTTGAAAAAAAGCAAGGCAGTCGCTAAGGTATTTCTCGAGAGCGTATTTCTTCCTTTACCTCAGCAAAAGGGGCAGAGCTAAAACACTGGTCGTCTGTCAGGGGCACTTGAGGTGGTGATCGCTCACGCAACCTTAAATTCATAGTGTTTCTGCTTTTTGGCGTTGATTGCAGTACTATGTTTAAAAAGGAGAGTTCATTTGGTGAATCCGAGGGGAAGACCCTGGTCTCCCCCACCTCGCTATCTGGGCTCCCGGGCCTTCCCCTCTTCTCCGTGGACAGGGGAGACTCAGAGGACCGTTGAGATGCAAGCCTTTTATTATTTTGAGCACAAGTGATCTGGGTGTCTTCACTGTCAGCCTCATGTGGACTGACTTCGCTTGACTCGCTTGTGGGCATTTCTTGCAGCATCTCACTTTCCTCTGAGCTCTCGATTGGTGGGGCCGGCCTGCTCTCCTCCCCTTGCCCCTCCTCACCTGTCCCCTCTCCACCAATGACAGGATTTGGAGGGAAATTTGAATTTTCTTTGTGACATTCAATTTGTTTGTCAGCTTCATTTCCATTTCCTTGTGCCATTTCTTTTCCAGCCTTCAGTTTGTTGGCAAATGATTTTGGACAATTTCTGTAGAGGTGGTTAGTTTCCCCACAAAGATTGCACTTTCTGCCATTGGTACATTCTTCAAAAGTATGCCCAATTACTCTACATTTCCTACAAATTGTTTTCTCACACGCTTCCGCCAGGTGTCCATGCTCACCACACTTGCGGCAGAGCTTGGGCTGGCCCTGGTAATGTATGTAGCCCCGGTTTTCACCCAAGACTATCATTGGTGGGAGATGTTTCAGGCCCTGAAAGCCCTGGGGGTCCTGCCATTGTTGGATGGGTACCCGCCAGGCACAGTTCCAGATGCCGTCCTCATCCCTCACCTTTTCAGCCTGGCCTTTAACCGTGCAATATCTACCCAGCCAAAAACAAATGTCTTCTGCATTCACTGTCTCATTAAATATTCTGACAATAACTGTTTTAGCAGCATTATCAGTCAGTTTTTCAACATTGAACACAGAGAACTGGGCTTTCACATTTTCAAAACGAGTCCAAAATTCACGAAGGTTCACAGCAGAGGTGAAACTCACATCAAATCCCTTACTAAAGGGCAAAGTTATAATACAATTTAAATCCTCAGCTTTAAATTTCAGGGTTTGTTGGACAAGCTTTCTGGAGAAGTCCAGCCTGGACATCCACAGAGGCTCACCACCATCCCTTTCCCGAAACATAAATCGAACACTGTGGTGCCTCCGCATGCCGGCATATGTAGCCGACATGTCGGAGACAACCACTTGGTCACAACTTCTCACGAACAAAAAAACAGTACACTCACCTTTGTCGTTCTCTTATAACACAAAGTTTAAACAACACAATAACAATACCCCTGCAATTGAGTTAGATTCACAGCCACAACAGGCATATAATTATCTCTCAACAGAGGCGATCGCAGTCTTAGCCAAAAGGCCGAGAAGCGATGAAGAGGATAACTGACGGACTCAAGTACAGGCTTCTCGGTCTACCCACTCTCACAGTCGGTCATGTTACACCAAGCAGCGCTGCTCTTATGGACACTGAGACGGAGGAAACCTTGTCTGCTGACTTAACCATTCATTATTCACAAGCCTTCACATAAGCAGCTGCAGTCCAACAACTTTTGCAGTCTTCCTGCAGGATGAAAGACCAAGCGCCTGCTGCGGTCCCGGCCAGACTTGTGAAGAAAGCCAGAAGACCATAGTCAAGTCTTGCTCATTTGTGTTAATTGGTTTCAAGACTATCGCTCTTAATTATTGACATACAAGCCAGGGAAGAGCGCGAACGCAGTTCCCCACTATCAGAAATTATGCAGTCGAGATTCCCACATTTGGAGAATTCGCAAGGGTCAATACAGCCGCCAGTGCAATGGCTTCACCTCGCCCTGGGTGAACCACATTCTTGATCATGGTGTCACCCCTGCCAGGTAAGTATGCCTTCCTCAGCCTGGACACGGGGTCTTGCTTTTTTCCACTCACCCTCTTGAATGACTGTGCCATTCGTACACTGGCGAATGCCTGGCCCAGCATGATGGGCCAGTTTCTCTCAGTGGATTAGAACGGCGTGTGTACTTCGCACAGGGCGTTAGAGGAGGTCACAGGCACAACTGCGGAGCATGCAATAGCTGAATGAGCTCAAGTGTCAAGCCTCTGGAGCGGGTTCGACTCACCGGGTTGGTGGACAGCAGAGTAGATGTGTGTCAGCTACGTCGCCTGCTTCCCAATTTGACGACATGGTTGCTTCCGCCACACCTACTTGTGCGCACGTGAGTATTGCCACAGCCCGTTTTCTCTGTCTAGATTTGCATTTTCGTTGACCAGCGGAGGTGGTGCACCGCTCCTGGAAATACTGCAATACCAGGATGATGCGCGGAATGGGCAAAGCAAGCTCTGAATCCCATCTCCCTGTTCAAAAAAGCAATTTAATATGAAGTCTCCAGATAGGAGACATATCAGATATTAAACTGATAAGAACAGATACTACACTTGATCTTAGCCAAAAGGCCGAGAAGCGATGAAGAGGATAACTGACGGACTCAAGTACAGGCTTCTCGGTCTACCAACTCTCACAGTCGGTCATGTTACACCAAGCAGCGCTGCTCTTATGGACACTGAGACGGAGGAAACCTTGTCTGCTGACTTAACCATTCATTATTCACAAGCCTTCACATAAGCAGCTGCAGTCCAACAACTTTTGCAGTCTTCCTGCAGGATGAAAGACCAAGCGCCTGCTGCGGTCCCGGCCAGACTTGTGAAGAAAGCCAGAAGACCATAGTCAAGTCTTGCTCATTTGTGTTAATTGGTTTCAAGACTATCGCTCTTAATTATTGACATACAAGCCAGGGAAGAGCGCGAACGCAGTTCCCCACTATCAGAAATTATGCAGTCGAGATTCCCACATTTGGAGAATTCGCAATGGTCAATGCAGCCGCCGGTGCAATGGCTGCACCTCGCCCTGGGTGAACCACATTCTTGATCATGGTGTCACCCCTGCCAGGTAAGTATGCCTTCCTCAGCCTGGGCACGGGGTCTTGCTTTTTTCCACTCACCCTCTTGGATGACTGTGCCATTCGTACACTGGCGAATGCCTGGCCCAGCATGATGGGCCAGTTTCTCTCAGTGGATTAGAACGTCGTGTGTACTTCGCACAGGGCGTTAGAGGAGGTCACAGGCACAACTGCGGAGCATGCAATAGCTGAATGAGCTCAAGTGTCAACCCTCTGGAACGGGTTCGACTCACCGGGTTGGTGGACAGCAGAGTAGATGTGTGTCGGCTACGTCGCCTGCTTCCCAATTTGACGACATGGTTGCTTCCGCCACACCTACTTGTGCGCACGTGAGTATTGCCACAGCCCGTTTTCTCTGTCTAGATTAGCATTTTCGTTTACCAGCGGAGGTGGTGCACCGCTCCTGGAAATACTGCAATAACAAGATGATGCGCGGAATAGGCAAAGCAAGCTCTGAATCCCATCTCCCTGTTCAAAAAAGCAATTCAATATGAAGTCTCCAGATAGGAGACATATCAGATATTAAACTGATAAGAACAGATTTTTTTCTTTTTCATGTTTTTATTGTCACTTTTCAATCAATTACAAATCACATTTCTCCAATATGGAGCATTCATCTTGTCTCAAATATGACATGTAAAAATAAAAACAAATAAAAATTTAAAAATGAAAAAAACATTAATATCTATTGTGCAGGAGCGTAGCACTGCATTACTAAGTGGGACTTCGTCCCACCCTCTCAAAAAGCGCTTGTCCAGGACCTGCCGGGTCACCCTTTTTGCTCCTTCCCTCCTGGAGAGCCAGGCCGTCGCTGCCAAGACCTTCACCGTGTAGCTCCGGTTCCCTCCTCCGGGCGGGCACAGGCGACGCTTCTTGTTGGCTGTGTCCTTGGCCTGCCGCGTGCAGCTTCGATGGTCTCTGCAGCCATTCGGAGCACAGCCACGGGGGGGGTCTGCCTGTGCCTCCTTACCAGCAAGTTTCTGGAGGTCCACATGGCGTCTTTGATGGCGGCAAGGGTGAGCCAGTCTTTCGCAAACTCCTCTCGGGAACACTTGGCTTGGCTCACCCCATAGAGCACGTATTGTGCATTTAGGACCTCCCTTGCTGGCAAGTCCGGGAATTTTCTCAGGTGGCCGGCTGTTGCCCACAGGTCTACGGCAGCACTGCACTCCCAGAGGAGGTGCCTCACCGACTCCTGGGCGCCACAACCAGGTCGGGGGCAGGTTGAGTGCGCTGACATTCCTCGGGAGTGCATAACGGCCCTGACTGGGAGAATCTCGTGGGCCACCATCCACGACAGGTCCCGAAGTCTGTTTGGGAGGGCAGGATGGTTGGCGTTGCGCCAAACCGTTGTGGGCTTGCCGAATGCAAGCCCGCGCACTTGACTCGCTGTTTGCCGCTCCTGCACAATAGAGATGAGAGACTTGTGATTTTTCAAAATGTGACAATCTTCATTTTCCAAGTTAAAATTTCTTAAAAATTTTGGGATAAAAGAATGTGCTGGTGGTAAATTAAAAGACACCGGAAGTCTTTGATCGCTGGGTATTAGTTTTAATTTACGGAGGTACGATCCCATCCAGAATCGTGTCATTGCTTGACTTTTGGGATTGCTGGATGGTCCCAGAGCATTTTGCAGATGGAGGGCCACATATCTGCTGCCCAAAAAGAGCTGGAGGTCCGGCACGCCTTTTCCACCCTTCTCTTTTGTTTTTTTCATCGTGTCCCTCCTCAGTCTTTCCCATTTAGAACCCCAGATAAAGTAAAAAATTGCACGGTCCAAATCTAAAAGCACATTTCTTTTTGGGATAAAAACTGAACCGATTAATAAAAGCAAGGGTAAAATTACTGCTTTTATTATTAAAATCTTCCCCTCTAAAGTCAACTCTCTCAGTCTCCAAAAGCCAAGTTTTTTTCTCACTTTCCCTACCACGTCGCCCCAGTTTGTATCCCCTCCCCCTCCCTTACTGAATTTAATCCCAAGTATTTTCTGGTCCGTTTGTATCTCCGTCAGGGGCAGTCCTGTCTTCTGTGTCGCGGTCCACGGTCCGTAAAACTGTGCTTGGGTCTTGTCTCTGTTGAGTTTAGAGCCAGACGCTCTTCCATACCAGTCAGTCAAGTCCATGGTCCTTGTCACGGATAAAATGTCAGAACACAGGATGTTAATATCGTCCATATATAAAACACACTTTGTTGTGAGTCCCCCGCCCCCTGGAATACTCACCCCCTCGATCATTTTGTCCCTTCTCAAAATCTGTGCCAACGGTTCTATGCATAGAACATAGAGGAGGGCAGATAAGGGACAGCCCTGACGGACGCCGCAGTTAATTTGCACTGCTTTTGTCAAGTTCCCGTTGACCACAAATTTGCTGGTAATATCTCGGTACAGCAGGCCCACCCACTCTAGATACCTTCCCGGGAAACCCCATTTTTGCAGTAGCCTAAAAAGGTACTGGTGCGAGATCCGATCAAAAGCCTTCTCAAAGTCTAAATTTAGGACTACTAGCCGCATATTTCTGTCTCTCGCATAACAGATGGTGTCACGAATCAGCATGAGGCTGTCCGTGATCTTCCTCCCCGCGATGGCACAGGTTTGGTCCGGGTCGATCAAATTCTCTAAAAACACAGACATATGCATAGCTAAAAGTTTGCTAAAAAGTTTGCAACATTTAAAAGCGTAATTGGACGCCAGTTGTTCAGGTCTGTTTTGTCTCCTTTCTTATGCAGTAAAGTGACTATCCCTTTTCTAAAACTGTCTGGTAGTCGGTTTGTTTTGTCCAGTTCATTAAAAACAGTGAGTAAGTCTGGTGCTAAAATGTCCCAAAAAGTCAGGTAAAATTCCGAGCAGAGGCCATCCTCGCCCGGAGATTTTGCCTTCTTCAGTTGTTTTACACATGTATTTAGTTCTTCGGGTGTAAAATCCTGTGTTAAAGGCCCATTGTCAGTCACTGTTTTTTCAATGAAGTTTAAAACCTCTACCATTATCTCCTCTTGGGTATCTTTACGCTCATACAGTTTTTGATAGTAAGTTTCCACTGCTTCAATTATTTCATTATTTGTTTCTGTAATAGTCCCGTTTTCTTTTTTTAGTTTAAAAATGCCCCCACCCTTGCTCATAATTTTTTTAAAGAAGTACCTTGTGCATTTTTCACCTTCTTCTATTTCCTTCTCTCTGCTCCTTAATAAAAACCCTTTGCTCTGAATATCTGCCATTGCTTTCATTTCTTTTTTGATCTCTTTAATTTCATTAAAATTGATCCCCTCTTGTGTCAGATTAAAATACCTTTGCAGTCTCTTTTGCATTCCCAGCATACATTTCATTTCCTTGATTTTCTTCTCTCTTCCTGCTTTTTTAAAAAAAGTCTGAGTCCTTACCTTCATCATTTCCCACCATTGTGCCCGTGATTTGTGAAGGTCTTGAAGGGTCTGCCAGTCCTTGTACCGCTCCCTGTACTGAGAGACCAAAGTCTCGTCCTCGAGCAGGGAGCAGTTCAATTTCCACAGACCTCTTCCAATAGTCACGCCAGAAGAAAGTGAAAGGGTGCAAGACAGTATTAGGTGATCTGAGAAAAAAACAGGAGTTAATCTAGCATCAATCTGTGTCCAACCCCGTGTAAATACGTAATCTATGCGAGAGGCTCTGGTGCCATCACCACTAAACCAGGTGAAGCCCTCCTCTCTTGGATGCATGGTTTTAAAGCAGTCCTCTAATTTGAATACGCGGCACATGTCTTGCAATAAAACCGATGTTTTGTCAATTTTAAAATCCTCCCCAGCTCCCTTCCTATCCTTCCTATTTAAAACACAATTAAAATCACCTCCAATAATTAGTGGATTATGACCTAGCATGTGGGACTGCAAATTCTCTAAAATATCATACCTGTCATGCTTTTCATTAGAACCATAAATATTTAAAAGGCTAAAGTCCCGTTCTGTAAAAGTTAAATGTGCTAACAGTGCTCGTCCGTCTCTCACCACTGTGCTCCCCTTTAAAACAATCTGAGGATTATTTATTAAAATGGCCACTCCATCATTTCTATTTTCGTTTGAGCCACTCCATAGTGATGGATGTGGCCACATTTCCTCCCACTGTTTGTAATTTCTTAAAAAGGGTATGCCACATTCTTGGATTAAAAACAGATCAGATTTAAAAGTTTTTAGAAATGTTAAAACGCTCTGAGCTCTAATCTTTGACTTCACGCTTCTAACGTTAATAGTTGAGAAGGTGAGGGTAATAGGTATGATTAAAAATAAAAAAATAAAAACACAGATGGGGTTACAAAATTTTAAGAGAACATTATTTAAAAAAAAACAAGGCAGTCGCTAAGGTATTTCTCGAGAGCGTATTTCTTCCTTTACCTCAGCAAAAGGGGCAGAGCTAAAACACTGGTCGTCTGTCAGGGGCACTTGAGGTGGTGATCGCTCACGCAACCTTAAATTCATAGTGTTTCTGCTTTTTGGCGTTGATTGCAGTACTATGTTTAAAAAGGAGAGTTCATTTGGTGAATCCGAGGGGAAGACCCTGGTCTCCCCCACCTCGCTATCTGGGCTCCCGGGCCTTCCCCTCTTCTCCGTGGACAGGGGAGACTCAGAGGACCGTTGAGATGCAAGCCTTTTATTATTTTGAGCACAAGTGATCTGGGTGTCTTCACTGTCAGCCTCATGTGGACTGACTTCGCTTGACTCGCTTGTGGGCATTTCTTGCAGCATCTCACTTTCCTCTGAGCTCTCGATTGGTGGGGCCGGCCTGCTCGCCTCCCCTTGCCCCTCCTCACCTGTCCCCTCTCCACCAATGACAGGATTTGGAGGGAAATTTGAATTTTCTTTGGGACATTCAATTTGTTTGTCAGCTTCATTTCCATTTCCTTGTGCCATTTCTTTTCCAGCCTTCAGTTTGTTGGCAAATGATTTTGGACAATTTCTGTAGAGGTGGTTAGTTTCCCCACAAAGATTGCACTTTCTGCCATTGGTACATTCTTCAAAAGTATGCCCAATTACTCTACATTTCCTACAAATTGTTTTCTCACACGCTTCCGCCAGGTGTCCATGCTCACCACACTTGCGGCAGAGCTTGGGCTGGCCCTGGTAATGTATGTAGCCCCGGTTTTCACCCAAGACTATCATTGGTGGGAGATGTTTCAGGCCCTGAAAGCCCTGGGGGTCCTGCCATTGTTGGATGGGTACCCGCCAGGCACAGTTCCAGATGCCGTCTTCATCCCTCACCTTCACAGCCTGGCCTTTAACCGTGCAATATCTACCCAGCCAAAAACAAATGTCTTCTGCATTCACTGTCTCATTAAACATTCTGACAATAACTGTTTTAGCAGCATTATCAGTCAGTTTTTCAACATTGAACACAGAGAACTGGGCTTTCACATTTTCAAAACGAGTCCAAAATTCACGAAGGTTCACAGCAGAGGTGAAACTCACATCAAATCCCTTACTAAAGGGCAAAGTTATAATACAATTTAAATCCTCAGCTTTAAATTTCAGGGTTTGTTGGACAAGCTTTCTGGAGAAGTCCAGCCTGGACATCCACAGAGGATCACCACCATCCCTTTCCCGAAACATAAATCGGACACTGTGGTGCCTCCGCATGCCGGCATATGTAGCCGACATGTCGGAGACAACCACTTGGTCACAACTTCTCACGAATAAAAAAACAGTACACTCACCTTGGTCGTTCTCCTATAACACAAAGTTTAAACAACACAATAACAATACCCCTGCAATTGAGTTAGATTCACAGCCACAACAGGCATAGAATTATCTCTCAGCAGAGGCGATCGCAGTCTTAGCCAAAAGGCCGAGAAGCGATCCTGATAAGAACAGATACTACACTTGATCTTAGCCAAAAGGCCGAGAAGCGATGAAGAGGATAACTGACGGACTCAAGTACAGGCTTCTCAGTCTACCCACTCTCACAGTCGGTCATGTTACACCAAGCAGCGCTGCTCTTATGGACACTGAGACGGAGGAAACCTTGTCTGCTGACTTAACCATTCATTATTCACAAGCCTTCACATAAGCAGCTGCAGTCCAACAACTTTTGCAGTCTTCCTGCAGGATGAAAGACCAAGCGCCTGCTGCGGTCCCGGCCAGACTTGTGAAGAAAGCCAGAAGACCATAGTCAAGTCTTGCTCATTTGTGTTAATTGGTTTCAAGACTATCGCTCTTAATTTTTGACATACAAGCCAGGGAAGAGCGCGAACGCAGTTCCCCACTATCAGAAATTATGCAGTCGAGATTCCCACATTTGGAGAATTCGCAAGGGTCAATGCAGCCGCCAGTGCAATGGCTGCACCTCGCCCTGGGTGAACCACATTCTTGATCATGGTGTCACCCCTGCCAGGTAAGTATGCCTACCTCAGCCTGGACACGGGGTCTTGCTTTTTTCCACTCACCCTCTTGAATGACTGTGCCATTCGTACACTGGCGAATGCCTGGCCCAGCATGATGGGCCAGTTTCTCTCAGTGGATTAGAACGGCGTGTGTACTTCGCACAGGGCGTTAGAGGAGGTCACAGGCACAACTGCGGAGCATGCAATAGCTGAATGAGCTCAAGTGTCAAGCCTCTGGAACGGGTTCGACTCACCGGGTTCGTGGACAGCAGAGTAGATGTGTGTCGGCTACGTCGCCTGCTTCCCAATTTGACGACATGGTTGCTTCCGCCACACCTACTTGTGCGCACGTGAGTATTGCCACAGCCCGTTTTCTCTGTCTAGATTAGCATTTTCGTTGACCAGCGGAGGTGGTGCACCGCTCCTGGAAATACTGCAATACAAGAATGATGCGCAGAATGGGCAAAGTAAGCTCTGAATCCCATCTCCCTGTTCAAAAAAGCAATTTAATATGAAGTCTCCAGATAGGAGACATATCAGATATTAAACTGATAAGAACAGATACTACACTTGATCTTAGCCAAAAGGCCGAGAAGCGATGAAGAGGATAACTGACGGACTCAAGTACAGGCTTCTCGGTCTACCAACTCTCACAGTCGGTCATGTTACACCAAGCAGCGCTGCTCTTATGGACACTGAGACGGAGGAAACCTTGTCTGCTGACTTAACCATTCATTATTCACAAGCCTTCACATAAGCAGCTGCAGTCCAACAACTTTTGCAGTCTTCCTGCAGGATGAAAGACCAAGCGCCTGCTGCGGTCCCGGCCAGACTTGTGAAGAAAGCCAGAAGACCATAGTCAAGTCTTGCTCATTTGTGTTAATTGGTTTCAAGACCATCGCTCTTAATTATTGACATACAAGCCAGGGAAGAGCGCGAACGCAGTTCCCCACTATCAGAAATTATGCAGTCGAGATTCCCACATTTGGAGAATTCGCAATGGTCAATGCAGCCGCCAGTGCAATGGCTGCAACTCGCCCTGGGTGAACCACATTCTTGATCATGGTGTCACCCCTGCCAGGTAAGTATGCCTTCCTCAGCCTGGGCACGGGGTCTTGCTTTTTTCCACTCACCCTCTTGGATGACTGTGCCATTCGTACACTGGCGAATGCCTGGCCCAGCATGATGGGCCAGTTTCTCTCAGTGGATTAGAACGGCGTGTGTACTTCGCACAGGGCATTAGAGGAGGTCACAGGCACAACTGCGGAGCATGCAATAGCTGAATGAGCTCAAGTGTCAAGCCTCTGGAACGGGTTCGACTCACCGGATTGGTGGACAGCAGAGTAGATGTGTGTCGGCTACGTCGCCTGCTTCCCAATTTGACGACATGGTTGCTTCCGCCACACCTACTTGTGCGCACGTGAGTATTGCCACAGCCCGTTTTCTCTGTCTAGATTAGCATTTTCGTTGACCAGCGGAGGTGGTGCACCGCTCCTGGATATACTGCAATACCAGGATGATGCACGGAATGGGCAAAGCAAGCTCTGAATCCCATCTCCCTGTTCAAAAAAGCAATTTAATATGAAGTCTCCAGATAGGAGACATATCAGATATTAAACTGATAAGAACAGATACTACACTTGATCTTAGCCAAAAGGCCGAGAAGCGATGAAGAGGATAACTGACGGACTCAAGTACAGGCTTCTCGGTCTACCTACTCTCACAGTCGGTTATGTTACACCAAGCAGCGTTGCTCTTATGGACACTGAGACGGAGGAAACCTTGTCTGCTGACTTAACCATTCATTATTCACAAGCCTTCACATAAGCAGCTGCAGTCCAACAACTTTTGCAGTCTTCCTGCAGGATGAAAGGCCAAGCGCCTGCTGCGGTCCCGGCCAGACTTGTGAAGAAAGCCAGAAGACCATAGTCAAGTCTTGCTCATTTGTGTTAATTGGTTTCAAGACTATCGCTCTTAATTATTGACATACAAGCCAGGGAAGAGCGCGAACGCAGTTCCCCACTATCAGAAATTATGCAGTCGAGATTCCCACATTTGGAGAATTCGCAATGGTCAATGCAGCCGCCAGTGCAATGGCTGCACCTCGCCCTGGGTGAACCACATTCTTGATCATGGTGTCACCCCTGCCAGGTAAGTATGCCTTCCTCAGCCTGGACACGGGGTCTTGCTTTTTTCCACTCACCCTCTTGAATGACTGTGCCATTCGTACACTGGCGAATGCCTGGCCCAGCATGATGGGCCAGTTTCTCTCAGTGGATTAGAACGGCGTGTGTACTTCGCACAGGGCGTTAGAGGAGGTCACAGGCACAACTGCGGAGCATGCAATAGCTGAATGAGCTCAAGTGTCAAGCCTCTGGAACGGGTTCGACTCACCGGGTTGGTGGACAGCAGAGTAGATGTGTGTCGGCAACGTCGCCTGCTTCCCAATTTGACGACATGGTTGCTTCCGCCACACCTACTTGTGCGCACGTGAGTATTGCCACAGCCCGTTTTCTCTGTCTAGATTAGCATTTTCGTTGACCAGCGGAGGTGGTGCACCGCTCCTGGATATACTGCAATACCAGGATGATGCACGGAATGGGCAAAGCAAGCTCTGAATCCCATCTCCCTGTTCAAAAAAGCAATTTAATATGAAGTCTACTGATAGGAGACATATCAGATATTAAACTGATAAGAACAGATACTACACTTGATCTTAGCCAAAAGGCCGAGAAGCGATGAAGAGGATAACTGACGGACTCAAGTACAGGCTTCTCAGTCTACCCACTCTCACAGTCGGTCATGTTACACCAAGCAGCGCTGCTCTTATGGACACTGAGACGGAGGAAACCTTGTCTGCTGACTTAACCATTCATTATTCACAAGCCTTCACATAAGCAGCTGCAGTCCAACAACTTTTGCAGTTTTCCTGCAGGATGAAAGGCCAAGCGCCTGCTGCGGTCCCGGCCAGACTTGTGAAGAAAGCCAGAAGACCATAGTCAAGTCTTGCTCATTTGTGTTAATTGGTTTCAAGACTATCGCTCTTAATTATTGACATACAAGCCAGGGAAGAGCACGAACGCAGTTCCCCACTATCAGAAATTATGCAGTCGAGATTCCCACATTTGGAGAATTCGCAATGGTCAATGCAGCCGCCAGTGCAATGGCTGCACCTCGCCCTGGGTGAACCACATTCTTGATCATGGTGTCACCCCTGCCAGGTAAGTATGCCTTCCTCAGCCTGGACACGGGGTCTTGCTTTTTTCCACTCACCCTCTTGAATGACTGTGCCATTCGTACACTGGCGAATGCCTGGCCCAGCATGATGGGCCAGTTTCTCTCAGTGGATTAGAACGGCGTGTGTACTTCGCACAGGGCGTTAGAGGAGGTCACAGGCACAACTGCGGAGCATGCAATAGCTGAATGAGCTCAAGTGTCAAGCCTCTGGAACGGGTTCGACTCACCGGGTTGGTGGACAGCAGAGTAGATGTGTGTCGGCAACGTCGCCTGCTTCCCAATTTGAAGACATGGTTGCTTCCGCCACACCTACTTGTGCGCACGTGAGTATTGCCACAGCCCGTTTTCTCTGTCTAGATTAGCATTTTCGTTGACCAGCGGAGGTGGTGCACCGCTCCTGGAAATACTGCAATACCAGGATGATGCGCAGAATGGGCAAAGTAAGCTCTGAATCCCATCTCCCTGTTCAAAAAAGCAATTTAATATGAAGTCTCCAGATAGGAGACATATCAGATATTAAACTGATAAGAACAGATACTACACTTGATCTTAGCCAAAAGGCCGAGAAGCGATGAAGAGGATAACTGACGGACTCAAGTACAGGCTTCTCGGTCTACCAACTCTCACAGTCGGTCATGTTACACCAAGCAGCGCTGCTCTTATGGACACTGAGACGGAGGAAACCTTGTCTGCTGACTTAACCATTCATTATTCACAAGCCTTCACATAAGCAGCTGCAGTCCAACAACTTTTGCAGTCTTCCTGCAGGATGAAAGACCAAGCGCCTGCTGCGGTCCCGGCCAGACTTGTGAAGAAAGCCAGAAGACCATAGTCAAGTCTTGCTCATTTGTGTTAATTGGTTTCAAGACTATCGCTCTTAATTTTTGACATACAAGCCAGGGAAGAGCGCGAACGCAGTTCCCCACTATCAGAAATTATGCAGTCGAGATTCCCACATTTGGAGAATTCGCAAGGGTCAATGCAGCCGCCAGTGCAATGGCTGCACCTCTCCCTGGGTGAACCACATTCTTGATCATGGTGTCACCCCTGCCAGGTAAGTATGCCTTCCTCAGCCTGGACACGGGGTCTTGCTTTTTTCTACTCACCCTCTTGAATGACTGTGCCATTCGTACACTGGCGAATGCCTGGCCCAGCATGATGGGCCAGTTTCTCTCAGTGGATTAGAACGGCGTGTGTACTTCGCACAGGGCGTTAGAGGAGGTCACAGGCACAACTGCGGAGCATGCAATAGCTGAATGAGCTCAAGTGTCAAGCCTCTGGAACGGGTTCGACTCACCGGGTTGGTGGACAGCAGAGTAGATGTGTGTCGGCTACGTCGCCTGCTTCCCAATTTGACGACATGGTTGCTTCCGCCACACCTACTTGTGTGCACGTGAGTATTGCCACAGCCCGTTTTCTCTGTCTAGATTAGCATTTTCGTTGACCAGCGGAGGTGGTGCACCGCTCCTGGAAATACTGCAATACCAGGATGATGCGCAGAATGGGCAAAGTAAGCTCTGAATCCCATCTCCCTGTTCAAAAAAGCAATTTAATATGAAGTCTCCAGATAGGAGACATATCAGATATTAAACTGATAAGAACAGATACTACACTTGATCTTAGCCAAAAGGCCGAGAAGCGATGAAGAGGATAACTGACGGACTCAAGTACAGGCTTCTCGGTCTACCAACTCTCACAGTCGGTCATGTTACACCAAGCAGCGCTGCTCTTATGGACACTGAGACGGAGGAAACCTTGTCTGCTGACTTAACCATTCATTATTCACAAGCCTTCACATAAGCAGCTGCAGTCCAACAACTTTTGCAGTCTTCCTGCAGGATGAAAGACCAAGCGCCTGCTGCGGTCCCGGCCAGACTTGTGAAGAAAGCCAGAAGACCATAGTCAAGTCTTGCTCATTTGTGTTAATTGGTTTCAAGACTATCGCTCTTAATTATTGACATACAAGCCAGGGAAGAGCGCGAACGCAGTTCCCCACTATCAGAAATTATGCAGTCGAGATTCCCACATTTGGAGAATTCGCAATGGTCAATGCAGCCGCCAGTGCAATGGCTGCAACTCGCCCTGGGTGAACCACATTCTTGATCATGGTGTCACCCCTGCCAGGTAAGTATGACTTCCTCAGCCTGGGCACGGGGTCTTGCTTTTTTCCACTCACCCTCTTGGATGACTGTGCCATTCGTACACTGGCGAATGCCTGGCCCAGCATGATGGGCCAGTTTCTCTCAGTGGATTAGAACGGCGTGTGTACTTCGCACAGGGGCACAACTGCGGAGCATGCAATAGCTGAATGAGCTCAAGTGTCAAGCCTCTGGAACGGGTTCGACTCACCGGATTGGTGGACAGCAGAGTAGATGTGTGTCGGCTACGTCGCCTGCTTCCCAATTTGACGACATGGTTGCTTCCGCCACACCTACTTGTGCGCACGTGAGTATTGCCACAGCCCGTTTTCTCTGTCTAGATTAGCATTTTCGTTGACCAGCGGAGGTGGTGCACCGCTCCTGGATTTACTGCAATACCAGGATGATGCGCGGAATGGGCAAAGCAAGCTCTGAATCCCATCTCCCTGTTCAAAAAAGCAATTTAATATGAAGTCTCCTGATAGGAGACATATCAGATATTAAACTGATAAGAACAGATACTACACTTGATCTTAGCCAAAAGGCCGAGAAGCGATGAAGAGGATAACTGACGGACTCAAGTACAGGCTTCTCGGTCTTCCTACTCTCACAGTCGGTTATGTTACACCAAGCAGCGTTGCTCTTATGGACACTGAGACGGAGGAAACCTTGTCTGCTGACTTAACCATTCATTATTCACAAGCCTTCACATAAGCAGCTGCAGTCCAACAACTTTTGCAGTCTTCCTGCAGGATGAAAGGCCAAGCGCCTGCTGCGGTCCCGGCCAGACTTGTGAAGAAAGCCAGAAGACCATAGTCAAGTCTTGCTCATTTGTGTTAATTGGTTTCAAGACTATCGCTCTTAATTATTGACATACAAGCCAGGGAAGAGCGCGAACGCAGTTCCCCACTACCAGAAATTATGCAGTCGAGATTCCCACATTTGGAGAATTCGCAAGGGTCAATGCAGCCGCTAGTGCAATGGCTGCACCTCGCCCTGGTTGAACCACATTCTTGATCATGGTGTCACCCCTGCCAGGTAAGTATGCCTTCCTCAGCCTGGACACGGGGTCTTGCTTTTTTCCACTCACCCTCTTGAATGACTGTGCCATTCGTACACTGGCGAATGCCTGGCCCAGCATGATGGGCCAGTTTCTCTCAGTGGATTAGAACGGCGTGTGTACTTCGCACAGGGCGTTAGAGGAGGTCACAGGCACAACTGCGGAGCATGCAATAGCTGAATGAGCTCAAGTGTCAAGCCTCTGGAACGGGTTCGACTCACCGGGTTCGTGGACAGCAGAGTAGATGTGTGTCGGCAACGTCGCCTGCTTCCCAATTTGACGACATGGTTGCTTCCGCCACACCTACTTGTGCGCACGTGAGTATTGCCACAGCCCGTTTTCTCTGTCTAGATTAGCATTTTCGTTGACCAGCGGAGGTGGTGCACCGCTCCTGGATATACTGCAATACCAGGATGATGCACGGAATGGGCAAAGCAAGCTCTGAATCCCATCTCCCTGTTCAAAAAAGCAATTTAATATGAAGTCTACTGATAGGAGACATATCAGATATTAAACTGATAAGAACAGATACTACACTTGATCTTAGCCAAAAGGCCGAGAAGCGATGAAGAGGATAACTGACGGACTCAAGTACAGGCTTCTCAGTCTACCCACTCTCACAGTCGGTCATGTTACACCAAGCAGCGCTGCTCTTATGGACACTGAGACGGAGGAAACCTTGTCTGCTGACTTAACCATTCATTATTCACAAGCCTTCACATAAGCAGCTGCAGTCCAACAACTTTTGCAGTCTTCCTGCAGGATGAAAGGCCAAGCGCCTGCTGCGGTCCCGGCCAGACTTGTGAAGAAAGCCAGAAGACCATAGTCAAGTCTTGCTCATTTGTGTTAATTGGTTTCAAGACTATCGCTCTTAATTATTGACATACAAGCCAGGGAAGAGCACGAACGCAGTTCCCCACTATCAGAAATTATGCAGTCGAGATTCCCACATTTGGAGAATTCGCAATGGTCAATGCAGCCGCCAGTGCAATGGCTGCACCTCGCCCTGGGTGAACCACATTCTTGATCATGGTGTCACCCCTGCCAGGTAAGTATGCCTTCCTCAGCCTGGACACGGGGTCTTGCTTTTTTCCACTCACCCTCTTGAATGACTGTGCCATTCGTACACTGGCGAATGCCTGGCCCAGCATGATGGGCCAGTTTCTCTCAGTGGATTAGAACGGCGTGTGTACTTCGCACAGGGCGTTAGAGGAGGTCACAGGCACAACTGCGGAGCATGCAATAGCTGAATGAGCTCAAGTGTCAAGCCTCTGGAACGGGTTCGACTCACCGGGTTGGTGGACAGCAGAGTAGATGTGTGTCGGCTACGTCGCCTGCTTCCCAATTTGACGACATGGTTGCTTCCGCCACACCTACTTGTGTGCACGTGAGTATTGCCACAGTCCGTTTTCTCTGTCTAGATTAGCATTTTCGTTGACCAGCGGAGGTGGTGCACCGCTCCTGGAAATACTGCAATACCAGGATGATGCGCAGAATGGGCAAAGTAAGCTCTGAATCCCATCTCCCTGTTCAAAAAAGCAATTTAATATGAAGTCTCCAGATAGGAGACATATCAGATATTAAACTGATAAGAACAGATACTACACTTGATCTTAGCCAAAAGGCCGAGAAGCGATGAAGAGGATAACTGACGGACTCAAGTACAGGCTTCTCGGTCTACCAACTCTCACAGTCGGTCATGTTACACCAAGCAGCGCTGCTCTTATGGACACTGAGACGGAGGAAACCTTGTCTGCTGACTTAACCATTCATTATTCACAAGCCTTCACATAAGCAGCTGCAGTCCAACAACTTTTGCAGTCTTCCTGCAGGATGAAAGACCAAGCGCCTGCTGCGGTCCCGGCCAGACTTGTGAAGAAAGCCAGAAGACCATAGTCAAGTCTTGCTCATTTGTGTTAATTGGTTTCAAGACTATCGCTCTTAATTATTGACATACAAGCCAGGGAAGAGCGCGAACGCAGTTCCCCACTATCAGAAATTATGCAGTCGAGATTCCCACATTTGGAGAATTCGCAATGGTCAATGCAGCCGCCAGTGCAATGGCTGCAACTCGCCCTGGGTGAACCACATTCTTGATCATGGTGTCACCCCTGCCAGGTAAGTATGACTTCCTCAGCCTGGGCACGGGGTCTTGCTTTTTTCCACTCACCCTCTTGGATGACTGTGCCATTCGTACACTGGCGAATGCCTGGCCCAGCATGATGGGCCAGTTTCTCTCAGTAGATTAGAACGGCGTGTGTACTTCGCACAGGGGCACAACTGCGGAGCATGCAATAGCTGAATGAGCTCAAGTGTCAAGCCTCTGGAACGGGTTCGACTCACCGGATTGGTGGACAGCAGAGTAGATGTGTGTCGGCTACGTCGCCTGCTTCCCAATTTGACGACATGGTTGCTTCCGCCACACCTACTTGTGCGCACGTGAGTATTGCCACAGCCCGTTTTCTCTGTCTAGATTAGCATTTTCGTTGACCAGCGGAGGTGGTGCACCGCTCCTGGATTTACTGCAATACCAGGATGATGCGCGGAATGGGCAAAGCAAGCTCTGAATCCCATCTCCCTGTTCAAAAAAGCAATTTAATATGAAGTCTCCTGATAGGAGACATATCAGATATTAAACTGATAAGAACAGATACTACACTTGATCTTAGCCAAAAGGCCGAGAAGCGATGAAGAGGATAACTGACGGACTCAAGTACAGGCTTCTCGGTCTACCTACTCTCACAGTCGGTTATGTTACACCAAGCAGCGTTGCTCTTATGGACACTGAGACGGAGGAAACCTTGTCTGCTGACTTAACCATTCATTATTCACAAGCCTTCACATAAGCAGCTGCAGTCCAACAACTTTTGCAGTCTTCCTGCAGGATGAAAGGCCAAGCGCCTGCTGCGGTCCCGGCCAGACTTGTGAAGAAAGCCAGAAGACCATAGTCAAGTCTTGCTCATTTGTGTTAATTGGTTTCAAGACTATCGCTCTTAATTATTGACATACAAGCCAGGGAAGAGCGCGAACGCAGTTCCCCACTACCAGAAATTATGCAGTCGAGATTCCCACATTTGGAGAATTCGCAAGGGTCAATGCAGCCGCTAGTGCAATGGCTGCACCTCGCCCTGGTTGAACCACATTCTTGATCATGGTGTCACCCCTGCCAGGTAAGTATGCCTTCCTCAGCCTGGACACGGGGTCTTGCTTTTTTCCACTCACCCTCTTGAATGACTGTGCCATTCGTACACTGGCGAATGCCTGGCCCAGCATGATGGGCCAGTTTCTCTCAGTGGATTAGAACGGCGTGTGTACTTCGCACAGGGCGTTAGAGGAGGTCACAGGCACAACTGCGGAGCATGCAATAGCTGAATGAGCTCAAGTGTCAAGCCTCTGGAACGGGTTCGACTCACCGGGTTCGTGGACAGCAGAGTAGATGTGTGTCGGCTACGTCGCCTGCTTCCCAATTTGACGACATGGTTGCTTCCGCCACACCTACTTGTGCGCACGTGAGTATTGCCACAGCCCGTTTTCTCTGTCTAGATTAGCATTTTCGTTGACCAGCGGAGGTGGTGCACCGCTCCTGGAAATACTGCAATACCAGAATGATGCGCAGAATGGGCAAAGTAAGCTCTGAATCCCATCTCCCTGTTCAAAAAAGCAATTTAATATGAAGTCTCCAGATAGGAGACATATCAGATATTAAACTGATAAGAACAGATACTACACTTGATCTTAGCCAAAAGGCCGAGAAGCGATGAAGAGGATAACTGACGGACTCAAGTACAGGCTTCTCGGTCTACCAACTCTCACAGTCGGTCATGTTACACCAAGCAGCGCTGCTCTTATGGACACTGAGACGGAGGAAACCTTGTCTGCTGACTTAACCATTCATTATTCACAAGCCTTCACATAAGCAGCTGCAGTCCAACAACTTTTGCAGTCTTCCTGCAGGATGAAAGACCAAGCGCCTGCTGCGGTCCCGGCCAGACTTGTGAAGAAAGCCAGAAGACCATAGTCAAGTCTTGCTCATTTGTGTTAATTGGTTTCAAGACCATCGCTCTTAATTATTGACATACAAGCCAGGGAAGAGCGCGAACGCAGTTCCCCACTATCAGAAATTATGCAGTCGAGATTCCCACATTTGGAGAATTCGCAATGGTCAATGCAGCCGCCAGTGCAATGGCTGCACCTCGCCCTGGGTGAACCACATTCTTGATCATGGTGTCACCCCTGCCAGGTAAGTATGACTTCCTCAGCCTGGGCACGGGGTCTTGCTTTTTTCCACTCACCCTCTTGGATGACTGTGCCATTCGTACACTGGCGAATGCCTGGCCCATTATGATGGGCCAGTTTCTCTCAGTGGATTAGAACGGCGTGTGTACTTCGCACAGGGGCACAACTGCGGAGCATGCAATAGCTGAATGAGCTCAAGTGTCAAGCCTCTGGAACGGGTTCGACTCACCGGATTGGTGGACAGCAGAGTAGATGTGTGTCGGCTACGTCGCCTGCTTCCCAATTTGACGACATGGTTGCTTCCGCCACACCTACTTGTGCGCACGTGAGTATTGCCACAGCCCGTTTTCTCTGTCTAGATTAGCATTTTCGTTGACCAGCGGAGGTGGTGCACCGCTCCTGGATATACTGCAATACCAGGATGATGCGCGGAATGGGCAAAGCAAGCTCTGAATCCCATCTCCCTGTTCAAAAAAGCAATTTAATATGAAGTCTCCTGATAGGAGACATATCAGATATTAAACTGATAAGAACAGATACTACACTTGATCTTAGCCAAAAGGCCGAGAAGCGATGAAGAGGATAACTGACGGACTCAAGTACAGGCTTCTCAGTCTACCCACTCTCACAGTCGGTCATGTTACACCAAGCAGCGCTGCTCTTATGGACACTGAGACGGAGGAAACCTTGTCTGCTGACTTAACCATTCATTATTCACAAGCCTTCACATAAGCAGCTGCAGTCCAACAACTTTTGCAGTCTTCCTGCAGGATGAAAGACCAAGCGCCTGCTGCGGTCCCGGCCAGACTTGTGAAGAAAGCCAGAAGACCATAGTCAAGTCTTGCTCATTTGTGTTAATTGGTTTCAAGACTATCGCTCTTAATTTTTGACATACAAGCCAGGGAAGAGCGCGAACGCAGTTCCCCACTATCAGAAATTATGCAGTCGAGATTCCCACATTTGGAGAATTCGCAAGGGTCAATGCAGCCGCCAGTGCAATGGCTGCACCTCGCCCTGGGTGAACCACATTCTTGATCATGGTGTCACCCCTGCCAGGTAAGTATGCCTTCCTCAGCCTGAACACGGGGTCTTGCTTTTTTCCACTCAACCTCTTGAATGACTGTGCCATTCGTACACTGGCGAATGCCTGGCCCAGCATGATGGGCCAGTTTCTCTCAGTGGATTAGAACGGCGTGTGTACTTCGCACAGGGGCACAACTGCGGAGCATGCAATAGCTGAATGAGCTCAAGTGTCAAGCCTCTGGAACGGGTTCGACTCACCGGATTGGTGGACAGCAGAGTAGATGTGTGTCGGCTACGTCGCCTGCTTCCCAATTTGACGACATGGTTGCTTCCGCCACACCTACTTGTGCGCACGTGAGTATTGCCACAGCCCGTTTTCTCTGTCTAGATTAGCATTTTCGTTGACCAGCGGAGGTGGTGCACCGCTCCTGGATATACTGCAATACCAGGATGATGCGCGGAATGGGCAAAGCAAGCTCTGAATCCCATCTCCCTGTTCAAAAAAGCAATTTAATATGAAGTCTCCTGATAGGAGACATATCAGATATTAAACTGATAAGAACAGATACTACACTTGATCTTAGCCAAAAGGCCGAGAAGCGATGAAGAGGATAACTGACGGACTCAAGTACAGGCTTCTCAGTCTACCCACTCTCACAGTCGGTCATGTTACACCAAGCAGCGCTGCTCTTATGGACACTGAGACGGAGGAAACCTTGTCTGCTGACTTAACCATTCATTATTCACAAGCCTTCACATAAGCAGCTGCAGTCCAACAACTTTTGCAGTCTTCCTGCAGGATGAAAGACCAAGCGCCTGCTGCGGTACCGGCCAGACTTGTGAAGAAAGCCAGAAGACCATAGTCAAGTCTTGCTCATTTGTGTTAATTGGTTTCAAGACTATCGCTCTTAATTTTTGACATACAAGCCAGGGAAGAGCGCGAACGCAGTTCCCCACTATCAGAAATTATGCAGTCGAGATTCCCACATTTGGAGAATTCGCAAGGGTCAATGCAGCCGCCAGTGCAATGGCTGCACCTCGCCCTGGGTGAACCACATTCTTGATCATGGTGTCACCCCTGCCAGGTAAGTATGCCTTCCTCAGCCTGAACACGGGGTCTTGCTTTTTTCCACTCACCCTCTTGAATGACTGTGCCATTCGTACACTGGCGAATGCCTGGCCCAGCATGATGGGCCAGTTTCTCTCAGTGGATTAGAACGGCGTGTGTACTTCGCACAGGGCGTTAGAGGAGGTCACAGGCACAACTGCGGAGCATGCAATAGCTGAATGAGCTCAAGTGTCAAGCCTCTGGAACGGGTTCGACTCACCGGGTTGGTGGACAGCAGAGTAGATGTGTGTCGGCTACGTCGCCTGCTTCCCAATTTGACGACATGGTTGCTTCCGCCACACCTACTTGTGCGCACGTGAGTATTGCCACAGCCCGTTTTCTCTGTCTAGATTAGCATTTTCGTTGACCAGCGGAGGTGGTGCACCGCTCCTGGAAATACTGCAATAACAAGATGATGCGCGGAATGGGCAAAGCAAGCTCTGAATCCCATCTCCCTGTTCAAAAAAGCAATTTAATATGAAGTCTCCAGATAGGAGACATATCAGATATTAAACTGATAAGAACAGATACTACACTTGATCTTAGCCAAAAGGCCGAGAAGCGATGAAGAGGATAACTGACGGACTCAAGTACAGGCTTCTCGGTCTACCCACTCTCACAGTCGGTTATGTTACACCAAGCAGCGTTGCTCTTATGGACACTGAGACGGAGGAAACCTTGTCTGCTGACTTAACCATTCATTATTCACAAGCCTTCACATAAGCAGCTGCAGTCCAACAACTTTTGCAGTCTTCCTGCAGGATGAAAGGCCAAGCGCCTGCTGCGGTCCCGGCCAGACTTGTGAAGAAAGCCAGAAGACCATAGTCAAGTCTTGCTCATTTGTGTTAATTGGTTTCAAGACTATCGCTCTTAATTATTGACATACAAGCCAGGGAAGAGCACGAACGCAGTTCCCCACTATCAGAAATTATGCAGTCGAGATTCCCACATTTGGAGAATTCGCAATGGTCAATGCAGCCCCCAGTGCAATGGCTGCACCTCGCCCTGGGTGAACCACATTCTTGATCATGGTGTCACCCCTGCCAGGTAAGTATGCCTTCCTCAGCCTGGACACGGGGTCTTGCTTTTTTCCACTCACCCTCTTGAATGACTGTGCCATTCGTACACTGGCGAATGCCTGGCCCAGCATGATGGGCCAGTTTCTCTCAGTGGATTAGAACGGCGTGTGTACTTCGCACAGGGCGTTACAGGAGGTCACAGGCACAACTGCGGAGCATGCAATAGCTGAATGAGCTCAAGTGTCAAGCCTCTGGAACGGGTTCGACTCACCGGATTGGTAAACAGCAGAGTAGATGTGTGTCGGCTACGTCGCCTGCTTCCCAATTTGACGACATGGTTGCTTCCGCCACACCTACTTGTGCGCACGTGAGTATTGCCACAGCCCGTTTTCTCTGTCTAGATTAGCATTTTCGTTGACCAGCGGAGGTGGTGCACCGCTCCTGGATATACTGCAATACCAGGATGATGCGCGGAATGGGCAAAGCAAGCTCTGAATCCCATCTCCCTGTTCAAAAAAGCAATTTAATATGAAGTCTCCTGATAGGAGACATATCAGATATTAAACTGATAAGAACAGATACTACACTTGATCTTAGCCAAAAGGCCGAGAAGCGATGAAGAGGATAACTGACGGACTCAAGTACAGGCTTCTCAGTCTACCCACTCTCACAGTCGGTCATGTTACACCAAGCAGCGTTGCTCTTATGGACACTGAGACGGAGGAAACCTTGTCTGCTGACTTAACCATTCATTATTCACAAGCCTTCACATAAGCAGCTGCAGTCCAACAACTTTTGCAGTCTTCCTGCAGGATGAAAGGCCAAGCGCCTGCTGCGGTCCCGGCCAGACTTGTGAAGAAAGCCAGAAGACCATAGTCAAGTCTTGCTCATTTGTGTTAATTGGTTTCAAGACTATCGCTCTTAATTATTGACATACAAGCCAGGGAAGAGCACGAACGCAGTTCCCCACTATCAGAAATTATGCAGTCGAGATTCCCACATTTGGAGAATTCGCAATGGTCAATGCAGCCGCCAGTGCAATGGCTGCACCTCGCCCTGGGTGAACCACATTCTTGATCATGGTGTCACCCCTGCCAGGTAAGTATGCCTTCCTCAGCCTGGACACGGGGTCTTGCTTTTTTCCACTCACCCTCTTGAATGACTGTGCCATTCGTACACTGGCGAATGCCTGGCCCAGCATGATGGGCCAGTTTCTCTCAGTGGATTAGAACGGCGTGTGTACTTCGCACAGGGCGTTAGAGGAGGTCACAGGCACAACTGCGGAGCATGCAATAGCTGAATGAGCTCAAGTGTCAAGCCTCTGGAACGGGTTCGACTCACCGGGTTGGTGGACAGCAGAGTAGATGTGTGTCGGCAACGTCGCCTGCTTCCCAATTTGACGACATGGTTGCTTCCGCCACACCTACTTGTGCGCACGTGAGTATTGCCACAGCCCGTTTTCTCTGTCTAGATTAGCATTTTCATTGACCAGCGGAGGTGGTGCACCGCTCCTGGAAATACTGCAATAACAAGATGATGCGCGGAATGGGCAAAGCAAGCTCTGAATCCCATCTCCCTGTTCAAAAAAGCAATTTAATATGAAGTCTCCAGAATAGGAGACATATCAGATATTAAACTGATAAGAACAGATACTACACTTGATCTTAGCCAAAAGGCTGAGAAGCGATGAAGAGGATAACTGACGGACTCAAGTACAGGCTTCTCGGTCTACCCACTCTCACAGTCAGTCATGTTACACCAAGCAGCGCTGCTCTTATGGACACTGAGACGGAGGAAACCTTGTCTGCTGACTTAACCATTCATTATTCACAAGCCTTCACATAAGCAGCTGCAGTCCAACAACTTTTGCAGTCTTCCTGCAGGATGAAAGGCCAAGCGCCTGCTGCGGTCCCGGCCAGACTTGTGAAGAAAGCCAGAAGACCATAGTCAAGTCTTGCTCATTTGTGTTAATTGGTTTCAAGACTATCGCTCTTAATTATTGACATACAAGCCAGGGAAGAGCACGAACGCAGTTCCCCACTATCAGAAATTATACAGTCGAGATTCCCACATTTGGAGAATTCGCAATGGTCAATGCAGCCGCCAGTGCAATGGCTGCACCTCGCCCTGGGTGAACCACATTCTTGATCATGGTGTCACCCCTGCCAGGTAAGTATGCCTTCCTCAGCCTGGACACGGGGTCTTGCTTTTTTCCACTCACCCTCTTGAATGACTGTGCCATTCGTACACTGGCGAATGCCTGGCCCAGCATGATGGGCCAGTTTCTCTCAGTGGATTAGAACGGCGTGTGTACTTCGCACAGGGCGTTAGAGGAGGTCACAGGCACAACTGCGGAGCATGCAATAGCTGAATGAGCTCAAGTGTCAAGCCTCTGGAACGGGTTCGACTCACCGGGTTGGTGGACAGCAGAGTAGATGTGTGTCGGCAACGTCGCCTGCTTCCCAATTTGACGACATGGTTGCTTCCGCCACACCTACTTGTGCGCACGTGAGTATTGCCACAGCCCGTTTTCTCTGTCTAGATTAGCATTTTCATTGACCAGCGGAGGTGGTGCACCGCTCCTGGAAATACTGCAATACCAGGATGATGCGCAGAATGGGCAAAGTAAGCTCTGAATCCCATCTCCCTGTTCAAAAAAGCAATTTAATATGAAGTCTCCAGATAGGAGACATATCAGATATTAAACTGATAAGAACAGATACTACACTTGATCTTAGCCAAAAGGCCGAGAAGCGATGAAGAGGATAACTGACGGACTCAAGTACAGGCTTCTCGGTCTACCAACTCTCACAGTCGGTCATGTTACACCAAGCAGCGCTGCTCTTATGGACACTGAGACGGAGGAAACCTTGTGTGCTGACTTAACCATTCATTATTCACAAGCCTTCACATAAGCAGCTGCAGTCCAACAACTTTTGCAGTCTTCCTGCAGGATGAAAGACCAAGCGCCTGCTGCGGTCCCGGCCAGACTTGTGAAGAAAGCCAGAAGACCATAGTCAAGTCTTGCTCATTTGTGTTAATTGGTTTCAAGACTATCGCTCTTAATTATTGACATACAAGCCAGGGAAGAGCGCGAACGCAGTTCCCCACTATCAGAAATTATGCAGTCGAGATTCCCACATTTGGAGAATTCGCAATGGTCAATGCAGCCGCCAGTGCAATGGCTGCACCTCGCCCTGGGTGAACCACATTCTTGATCATGGTGTCACCCCTGCCAGGTAAGTATGCCTTCCTCAGCCTGGGCACGGGGTCTTGCTTTTTTCCACTCACCCTCTTGGATGACTGTGCTATTCGTACACTGGCGAATGCCTGGCCCAGCATGATGGGCCAGTTTCTCTCAGTGGATTAGAACGGCGTGTGTACTTCGCACAGGGCATTAGAGGAGGTCACAGGCACAACTGCGGAGCATGCAATAGCTGAATGAGCTCAAGTGTCAAGCCTCTGGAACGGGTTCGACTCACCGGATTGGTGGACAGCAGAGTAGATGTGTGTCGGCTACGTCGCCTGCTTCCCAATTTGACGACATGGTTGCTTCCGCCACACCTACTTGTGCGCACGTGAGTATTGCCACAGCACGTTTTCTCTGTCTAGATTAGCATTTTCGTTGACCAGCGGAGGTGGTGCACCGCTCCTGGATATACTGCAATACCAGGATGATGCGCGGAATGGGCAAAGCAAGCTCTGAATCCCATCTCCCTGTTCAAAAAAGCAATTTAATATGAAGTCTCCTGATAGGAGACATATCAGATATTAAACTGATAAGAACAGATACTACACTTGATCTTAGCCAAAAGGCCGAGAAGCGATGAATAGGATAACTGACGGACTCAAGTACAGGCTTCTCAGTCTACCCACTCTCACAGTCGGTCATGTTACACCAAGCAGCGCTGCTCTTATGGACACTGAGACGGAGGAAACCTTGTCTGCTGACTTAACCATTCATTATTCACAAGCCTTCACATAAGCAGCTGCAGTCCAACAACTTTTGCAGTCTTCCTGCAGGATGAAAGACCAAGCGCCTGCTGCGGTCCCGGCCAGACTTGTGAAGAAAGCCAGAAGACCATAGTCAAGTCTTGCTCATTTGTGTTAATTGGTTTCAAGACTATCGCTCTTAATTTTTGACATACAAGCCAGGGAAGAGCGCGAACGCAGTTCCCCACTATCAGAAATTATGCAGTCGAGATTCCCACATTTGGAGAATTCGCAAGGGTCAATGCAGCCGCCAGTGCAATGGCTGCACCTCGCCCTGGGTGAACCACATTCTTGATCATGGTGTCACCCCTGCCAGGTAAGTATGCCTTCCTCAGCCTGGACACGGGGTCTTGCTTTTTTCCACTCACCCTCTTGAATGACTGTGCCATTCGTACACTGGCGAATGCCTGGCCCAGCATGATGGGCCAGTTTCTCTCAGTGGATTAGAACGGCGTGTGTACTTCGCACAGGGCGTTAGAGGAGGTCACAGGCACAACTGCGGAGCATGCAATAGCTGAATGAGCTCAAGTGTCAAGCCTCTGGAACGGGTTCGACTCACCGGGTTGGTGGACAGCAGAGTAGATGTGTGTCGGCTACGTCGCCTGCTTCCCAATTTGACGACATGGTTGCTTCCGCCACACCTACTTGTGCGCACGTGAGTATTGCCACAGCCCGTTTTCTCTGTCTAGATTAGCATTTTCGTTGACCAGCGGAGGTGGTGCACCGCTCCTGGAAATACTGCAATAACAAGATGATGCGCGGAATGGGCAAAGCAAGCTCTGAATCCCATCTCCCTGTTCAAAAAAGCAATTTAATATGAAGTCTCCAGATAGGAGACATATCAGATATTAAACTGATAAGAACAGATACTACACTTGATCTTAGCCAAAAGGCTGAGAAGCGATGAAGAGGATAACTGACGGACTCAAGTACAGGCTTCTCGGTCTACCCACTCTCACAGTCAGTCATGTTACACCAAGCAGCGCTGCTCTTATGGACACTGAGACGGAGGAAACCTTGTCTGCTGACTTAACCATTCATTATTCACAAGCCTTCACATAAGCAGCTGCAGTCCAACAACTTTTGCAGTCTTCCTGCAGGATGAAAGACCAAGCACCTGCTGCGGTCCCGGCCAGACTTGTGAAGAAAGCCAGAAGACCATAGTCAAGTCTTGCTCATTTGTGTTAATTGGTTTCAAGACTATCGCTCTTAATTATTGACATACAAGCCAGGGAAGAGCACGAACGCAGTTCCCCACTATCAGAAATTATGCAGTCGAGATTCCCACATTTGGAGAATTCGCAATGGTCAATGCAGCCGCCAGTGCAATGGCTGCACCTCGCCCTGGGTGAACCACATTCTTGATCATGGTGTCACCCCTGCCAGGTAAGTATGCCTTCCTCAGCCTGGACACGGGGTCTTGCTTTTTTCCACTCACCCTCTTGAATGACTGTGCCATTCGTACACTGGCGAATGCCTGGCCCAGCATGATGGGCCAGTTTCTCTCAGTGGATTAGAACGGCGTGTGTACTTCGCACAGGGCGTTAGAGGAGGTCACAGGCACAACTGCGGAGCATGCAATAGCTGAATGAGCTCAAGTGTCAAGCCTCTGGAACGGGTTCGACTCACCGGGTTGGTGGACAGCAGAGTAGATGTGTGTCGGCAACGTCGCCTGCTTCCCAATTTGACGACATGGTTGCTTCCGCCACACCTACTTGTGCGCACGTGAGTATTGCCACAGCCCGTTTTCTCTGTCTAGATTAGCATTTTCGTTGACCAGCGGAGGTGGTGCACCGCTCCTGGAAATACTGCAATAACAAGATGATGCGCGGAATGGGCAAAGCAAGCTCTGAATCCCATCTCCCTGTTCAAAAAAGCAATTTAATATGAAGTCTCCAGATAGGAGACATATCAGATATTAAACTGATAAGAACAGATACTACACTTGATCTTAGCCAAAAGGCTGAGAAGCGATGAAGAGGATAACTGACGGACTCAAGTACAGGCTTCTCGGTCTACCCACTCTCACAGTCAGTCATGTTACACCAAGCAGCGCTGCTCTTATGGACACTGAGACGGAGGAAACCTTGTCTGCTGACTTAACCATTCATTATTCACAAGCCTTCACATAAGCAGCTGCAGTCCAACAACTTTTGCAGTCTTCCTGCAGGATGAAAGACCAAGCACCTGCTGCGGTCCCGGCCAGACTTGTGAAGAAAGCCAGAAGACCATAGTCAAGTCTTGCTCATTTGTGTTAATTGGTTTCAAGACTATCGCTCTTAATTATTGACATACAAGCCAGGGAAGA
Source organism: Leptonotus elevatus (assembly GCF_054856555.1). Taxonomy (NCBI): domain Eukaryota; kingdom Metazoa; phylum Chordata; class Actinopteri; order Syngnathiformes; family Syngnathidae; genus Leptonotus; species Leptonotus elevatus. The sequence continues at coordinate 203,540 of NW_028233732.1, forward strand.
GCACGAACGCAGTTCCCCACTATCAGAAATTATGCAGTCGAGATTCCCACATTTGGAGAATTCGCAATGGTCAATGCAGCCGCCAGTGCAATGGCTGCACCTCGCCCTGGGTGAACCACATTCTTGATCATGGTGTCACCCCTGCCAGGTAAGTATGCCTTCCTCAGCCTGGACACGGGGTCTTGCTTTTTTCCACTCACCCTCTTGAATGACTGTGCCATTCGTACACTGGCGAATGCCTGGCCCAGCATGATGGGCCAGTTTCTCTCAGTGGATTAGAACGGCGTGTGTACTTCGCACAGGGCGTTAGAGGAGGTCACAGGCACAACTGCGGAGCATGCAATAGCTGAATGAGCTCAAGTGTCAAGCCTCTGGAACGGGTTCGACTCACCGGGTTGGTGGACAGCAGAGTAGATGTGTGTCGGCAACGTCGCCTGCTTCCCAATTTGACGACATGGTTGCTTCCGCCACACCTACTTGTGCGCACGTGAGTATTGCCACAGCCCGTTTTCTCTGTCTAGATTAGCATTTTCATTGACCAGCGGAGGTGGTGCACCGCTCCTGGAAATACTGCAATACCAGGATGATGCGCAGAATGGGCAAAGTAAGCTCTGAATCCCATCTCCCTGTTCAAAAAAGCAATTTAATATGAAGTCTCCAGATAGGAGACATATCAGATATTAAACTGATAAGAACAGATACTACACTTGATCTTAGCCAAAAGGCCGAGAAGCGATGAAGAGGATAACTGACGGACTCAAGTACAGGCTTCTCGGTCTACCAACTCTCACAGTCGGTCATGTTACACCAAGCAGCGCTGCTCTTATGGACACTGAGACGGAGGAAACCTTGTGTGCTGACTTAACCATTCATTATTCACAAGCCTTCACATAAGCAGCTGCAGTCCAACAACTTTTGCAGTCTTCCTGCAGGATGAAAGACCAAGCGCCTGCTGCGGTCCCGGCCAGACTTGTGAAGAAAGCCAGAAGACCATAGTCAAGTCTTGCTCATTTGTGTTAATTGGTTTCAAGACTATCGCTCTTAATTATTGACATACAAGCCAGGGAAGAGCGCGAACGCAGTTCCCCACTATCAGAAATTATGCAGTCGAGATTCCCACATTTGGAGAATTCGCAATGGTCAATGCAGCCGCCAGTGCAATGGCTGCACCTCGCCCTGGGTGAACCACATTCTTGATCATGGTGTCACCCCTGCCAGGTAAGTATGCCTTCCTCAGCCTGGGCACGGGGTCTTGCTTTTTTCCACTCACCCTCTTGGATGACTGTGCTATTCGTACACTGGCGAATGCCTGGCCCAGCATGATGGGCCAGTTTCTCTCAGTGGATTAGAATGGCGTGTGTACTTCGCACAGGGCGTTAGAGGAGGTCACAGGCACAACTGCGGAGCATGCAATAGCTGAATGAGCTCAAGTGTCAAGCCTCTGGAACGGGTTCGACTCACCGGGTTGGTGGACAGCAGAGTAGATGTGTGTCGGCAACGTCGCCTGCTTCCCAATTTGACGACATGGTTGCTTCCGCCACACCTACTTGTGCGCACGTGAGTATTGCCACAGCCCGTTTTCTCTGTCTAGATTAGCATTTTCATTGACCAGCGGAGGTGGTGCACCGCTCCTGGATATACTGCAATAACAAGATGATGCGCGGAATGGGCAAAGCAAGCTCTGAATCCCATCTCCCTGTTCAAAAAAGCAATTTAATATGAAGTCTCCAGATAGGAGACATATCAGATATTAAACTGATAAGAACAGATACTACACTTGATCTTAGCCAAAAGGCTGAGAAGCGATGAAGAGGATAACTGACGGACTCAAGTACAGGCTTCTCGGTCTACCCACTCTCACAGTCAGTCATGTTACACCAAGCAGCGCTGCTCTTATGGACACTGAGACGGAGGAAACCTTGTCTGCTGACTTAACCATTCATTATTCACAAGCCTTCACATAAGCAGCTGCAGTCCAACAACTTTTGCAGTCTTCCTGCAGGATGAAAGGCCAAGCGCCTGCTGCGGTCCCGGCCAGACTTGTGAAAAAAAGCCAGAAGACCATAGTCAAGTCTTGCTCATTTGTGTTAATTGGTTTCAAGACTATCGCTCTTAATTTTTGACATACAAGCCAGGGAAGAGCGCGAACGCAGTTCCCCACTATCAGAAATTATGCAGTCGAGATTCCCACATTTGGAGAATTCGCAAGGGTCAATGCAGCCGCCAGTGCAATGGCTGCACCTCGCCCTGGGTGAACCACATTCTTGATCATGGTGTCACCCCTGCCAGGTAAGTATGCCTTCCTCAGCCTGGACACGGGGTCTATCTTTTTTCCACTCACCCTCTTGAATGACTGTGCCATTCGTACACTGGCGAATGCCTGGCCCAGCATGATGGGCCAGTTTCTCTCAGTGGATTAGAACGGCGTGTGTACTTCGCACAGGGCGTTAGAGGAGGTCACAGGCACAACTGCGGAGCATGCAATAGCTGAATGAGCTCAAGTGTCAAGCCTCTGGAACGGGTTCGACTCACCGGGTTGGTGGACAGCAGAGTAGATGTGTGTCGGCTACGTCGCCTGCTTCCCAATTTGACGACATGGTTGCTTCCGCCACACCTACTTGTGCGCACGTGAGTATTGCCACAGCCCGTTTTCTCTGTCTAGATTAGCATTTTCGTTGACCAGCGGAGGTGGTGCACCGCTCCTGGAAATACTGCAATAACAAGATGATGCGCGGAATGGGCAAAGCAAGCTCTGAATCCCATCTCCCTGTTCAAAAAAGCAATTTAATATGAAGTCTCCAGATAGGAGACATATCAGATATTAAACTGATAAGAACAGATTTTTCTTTTTCATGTTTTTATTGTCACTTTTCAATCAATTACAAATCACATTTCTCCAATATGGAGCATTCATTTTGTCTCAAATATGACATGTAAAAATAAAAACAAAATAAAAAATGAAAAATGAAAAAACATTCATATCTATTGTGCAGGAGCGTAGCACTGCATTACTAATTGGGACTTCATCCCACCCTCTCAAAAAGCGCTTGTCCAGGACCTGCCGGGTAGCCCTTTTTGCTCCTTCCCTCCTGGAGAGCCAGGCCGTCGCTGCCGAGACCTTCACAGTGTAGCTCCGGTTCCCTCCTCCGGGCGGGCACAGGCGACGCTTCTTGGTGGCTGTGTCCTTGGCCTGCCGCGTGCAGCTTCGATGGTCTCTGCAGCCATTCGGAGCACAGCCACGGGGGGGGTCTGCCTGTGCCTCCTTACCAGCAAGTTTCTGGAGGTCCACATGGCGTCTTTGATGGCGGCAAGAGTGAGCCAGTCTTTCGCAAACTCCTCTCGGGAACACTTGGCTTGGCTCACCCCGTAGAGCACGTATTGTGCATTTAGGACTTCCCTTGCTGGCAAGTCCGGGAATTTTCTCAGGTGGCCGGCTGTTGCCCACAGGTCTACGGCAGCACTGCACTCCCAGAGGAGGTGCCTCACCGACTCCTGGGCGCCACAACCAGGTCGGGGGCAGGTTGAGTGCGCTGACATTCCTCGGGAGTGCATAACGGCCCTGACTGGGAGAATCTCGTGGGCCACCATCCACGACAGGTCCCGAAGTCTGTTTGGGAGGGCAGGATGGTTGGCGTTGCGCCAAACCGTTGTGGGCTTGCCGAATGCAAGCCCGCGCACTTGACTCGCTGTTTGCCGCTCCTGCACAATAGAGATGAGAGACTTGTGATTTTTCAAAATGTGACAATCTTCATTTTCCAATTTAAAATTTCTTAAAAATTTTGGGATAAAAGAATGTGCTGGTGGTAAATTAAAAGACACCGGAAGTCTTTGATCGCTGGGTATTAGTTTTAATTTACGGAGGTACGATCCCATCCAGAATCGTGTCATTGCTTGACTTTTGGGATTGCTGGATGGTCCCAGAGCATTTTGCAGATGGAGGGCCACATATCTGCTGCCCAAAAAGAGCTGGAGGTCCGGCACGCCTTTTCCACCCTTCTCTTTTGTTTTTTTCATCGTGTCCCTCCTCAGTCTTTCCCATTTAGAACCCCAGATAAAGTAAAAAATTGCACGGTCCAAATCTAAAAGCACATTTCTTTTTGGGATAAAAACTGAACCGATTAATAAAAGCAAGGGTAAAATTACTGCTTTTATTATTAAAATCTTCCCCTCTAAAGTCAACTCTCTCAGTCCCCAAAAGCCAAGTTTTTTTCTCACTTTCCCTACCACGTCGCCCCAGTTTGTATCCCCTCCCCCTCCCTTACTGAATTTAATCCCAAGTATTTTCTGGTCCGTTTGTATCTCCGTCAGGGGCAGTCCTGTCTTCTGTGTCGCGGTCCACGGTCCGTAAAACTGTGCTTGGGTCTTGTCTCTGTTGAGTTTAGAGCCAGACGCTCTTCCATACCAGTCAGTCAAGTCCAGGGTCCTTGTCACGGATAAAATGTCAGAACACAGGATGTTAATATCGTCCATATATAAAACACACTTTGTTGTGAGTCCCCCGCCCCCTGGAATACTCACCCCCTCGATCATTTTGTCCCTTCTCAAAATCTGTGCCAACGGTTCTATGCATAGAACATAGAGGAGGGCAGATAAGGGACAGCCCTGACGGACGCCGCAGTTAATTTGCACTGCTTTTGTCAAGTTCCCGTTGACCACAAATTTGCTGGTAGTGTCTCGGTACAGCAGGCCCACCCACTCTAGATACCTTCCCGGGAAACCCCATTTTTGCAGTAGCCTAAAAAGGTACTGGTGCGAGATCCGATCAAAAGCCTTCTCAAAGTCTAAATTTAGGACTACTAGCCGCATATTTCTGTCTCTCGCATAACAGATGGTGTCGCGAATCAGCATGAGGCTGTCCGTGATCTTCCTCCCCGCGATGGCACAGGTTTGGTCCGGGTCGATCAAATCCTCTAAAAACACAGACATACGCATAGCTAAAAGTTTGCTAAAAAGTTTGCAATCAACATTTAAAAGCGTAATTGGACGCCAGTTGTTCAGGTCTGTTTTGTCTCCTTTCTTATGCAGTAAAGTGACTATCCCTTTTCTAAAACTGTCTGGTAGTCGGTTTGTTTTGTCCAGTTCATTAAAAACAGTGAGTAAGTCTGGTGCTAAAATGTCCCAAAAAGTCAGGTAAAATTCCGAGCAGAGGCCATCCTCGCCCGGAGATTTTGCCTTCTTCAGTTGTTTTACACATGTATTTAGTTCTTCAGGTGTAAAATCCTGTGTTAAAGGCCCATTGTCAGTCACTGTTTTTTCAATGAAGTTTAAAACCTCTACCATTATCTCCTCTTGGGTATCTTTACGCTCATACAGTTTTTGATAGTAAGTTTCCACTGCTTCAATTATTTCATTATTTGTTTCTGTAATAGTCCCGTTTTCTTTTTTTAGTTTAAAAATGCCCCCACCCTTGCTCATAATTTTTTTAAAGAAGTACCTTGTGCATTTTTCACCTTCTTCTATTTCCTTCTCTCTGCTCCTTAATAAAAACCCTTTGCTCTGAATATCTGCCATTGCTTTCATTTCTTTTTTGATCTCTTTAATTTCATCATTAAAATTGATCCCCTCTTGTGTCAGATTAAAATACCTTTGCAGTCTCTTTTGCATTCCCAGCATACATTTCATTTCCTTGATTTTCTTCTCTCTTCCTGCTTTTTTAAAAAAAGTCTGAGTCCTTACCTTCATCATTTCCCACCATTGTGCCCGTGATTTGTAAAGGTCTTGAAGGGTCTGCCAGTCCTTGTACCGCTCCCTGTACTGAGAGACCAAAGTCTCGTCCTCGAGCAGGGAGCAGTTCAATTTCCACAGACCTCTTCCAATAGTCACGCCAGAAGAAAGTGAAAGGGTGCAAGACAGTATTAAGTGATCTGAGAAAAAAACAGGAGTTAATCTAGCATCAATCTGTGTCCAACCCCGTGTAAATACGTAATCTATGCGAGAGGCTCTGGTGCCGTCACCACTAAACCAGGTGAAGCCCTCCTCTCTTGGATGTATGGTTTTAAAGCAGTCCTCTAATTTGAATACGCGGCACATGTCTTGCAATAAAACCGATGTTTTGTCAATTTTAAAATCCTCCCCAGCTCCCTTCCTATCCTTCCTATTTAAAACACAATTAAAATCACCTCCAATAATTAGTGGATTATGACCTAGCATGTGGGACTGCAAATTCTCTAAAATATCATACCTGTCATGCTTTTCATTAGAACCATAAATATTTAAAAGGCTAAAGTCCCGTTCTGTAAAAGTTAAATGTGCTAACAGTGCTCGTCCGTCTCTCACCACTGTGCTCCCCTTTAAAACAATCTGAGGATTATTTATTAAAATGGCCACTCCATCATTTCTATTTTCGTTTGAGCCACTCCATAGTGATGGATGTGGCCACATTTCCTCCCACTGTTTGTAATTTCTTAAAAAGGGTATGCCACATTCTTGGATTAAAAACAGATCAGATTTAAAAGTTTTTAGAAATGTTAAAACGCTCTGAGCTCTAATCTTTGACTTCACGCTTCTAACATTAATAGTTGAGAAGGTGAGGGTCATAGGTATGATTAAAAATAAAAAAATAAAAACACAGATGGGGTTACAAAATTTTAAGAGAACATTATTTAAAAAAAAAGCAAGGCAGTCGCTAAGGTATTTCTCGAGAGCGTATTTCTTCCTTTACCTCAGCAAAAGGGGCAGAGCTAAAACACTGGTCGTCTGTCAGGGGCACTTGAGGTGGTGATCGCTCACGCAACCTTAAATTCATAGTGTTTCTGCTTTTTGGCGTTGATTGCAGTACTATGTTTAAAAAGGAGAGTTCATTTGGTGAATCTGAGGGGAAGACCCTGGTCTCCCCCACCTCGCTATCTGGGCTCCCGGGCCTTCCCCTCTTCTCCGTGGACAGGGGAGACTCAGAGGACCGTTGAGATGCAAGCCTTTTATTATTTTGAGCACAAGTGATCTGGGTGTCTTCACTGTCAGCCTCATGTGGACTGACTTCACTTGACTCGCTTGTGGGCATTTCTTGCAGCATCTCACTTTCCTCTGAGCTCTCGATTGGTGGGGCCGGCCTGCTCGCCTCCCCTTGCCCCTCCTCACCTGTCCCCTCTCCACCAATGACAGGATTTGGAGGGAAATTTGAATTTTCTTTGGGACATTCAATTTGTTTGTCAGCTTCATTTCCATTTCCTTGTGCCATTTCTTTTCCAGCCTTCAGTTTGTTGGCAAATGATTTTGGACAATTTCTGTAGAGGTGGTTAGTTTCCCCACAAAGATTGCACTTTCTGCCATTGGTACATTCTTCAAAAGTATGCCCAATTACTCTACATTTCCTACAAATTGTTTTCTCACACGCTTCCGCCAGGTGTCCATGCTCACCACACTTGCGGCAGAGCTTGGGCTGGCCCTGGTAATGTATGTAGCCCCGGTTTTCACCCAAGACTATCATTGGTGGGAGATGTTTCAGGCCCTGAAAGCCCTGGGGGTCCTGCCATTGTTGGATGGGTACCCGCCAGGCACAGTTCCAGATGCCGTCTTCATCCCTCACCTTCACAGCCTGGCCTTTAACCGTGCAATATCTACCCAGCCAAAAACAAATGTCTTCTGCATTCACTGTCTCATTAAACATTCTGACAATAACTGTTTTAGCAGCATTATCAGTCAGTTTTTCAACATTGAACACAGAGAACTGGGCTTTCACATTTTCAAAACGAGTCCAAAAGTCACGAAGGTTCACAGCAGAGGTGAAACTCACATCAAATCCCTTACTAAAGGGCAAAGTTATAATACAATTTAAATCCTCAGCTTTAAATTTCAGGGTTTGTTGGACAAGCTTTCTGGAGAAGTCCAGCCTGGACATCCAAAGAGGCTCACCACCATCCCTTTCCCGAAACATAAATCGAACACTGTGGTGCCTCCGCATGCCGGCATATGTAGCCGACATGTCGGAGACAACCACTTGGTCACAACTTCTCACGAACAAAAAAACAGTACACTCACCTTTGCCGTTCTCCTATAACACAAAGTTTAAACAACAAAATATCAATACCCCTGCAATTGAGTTAGATTCACAGCCACAACAGGCATAGAATAATCTCTCAACAGAGGCGATCGCAGTCTTAGCCAAAAGGCCGAGAAGCGATGAAGAGGATAACTGACGGACTCAAGTACAGGCTTCTCGGTCTACCAACTCTCACAGTCGGTCATGTTACACCAAGCAGCGCTACTCTTATGGACACTGAGACGGAGGAAACCTTGTCTGCTGACTTAACCATTCATTATTCACAAGCCTTCACATAAGCAGCTGCAGTCCAACAACTTTTGCAGTCTTCCTGCAGGATGAAAGACCAAGCGCCTGCTGCGGTCCCGGCCAGACTTGTGAAGAAAGCCAGAAGACCATAGTCAAGTCTTGCTCATTTGTGTTAATTGGTTTCAAGACCATCGCTCTTAATTAATGACATACAAGCCAGGGAAGAGCGCGAACGCAGTTCCCCACTATCAGAAATTATGCAGTTGAGATTCCCACATTTGGAGAATTCGCAATGGTCAATGCAGCCGCAAGTGCAATGGCTGCAACTCGCCCTGGGTGAACCACATTCTTGATCATGGTGTCACCCCTGCCAGGTAAGTATGCCTTCCTCAGCCTGGGCACGGGGTCTTGCTTTTTTCCACTCACCCTCTTGGATGACTGTGCCATTCGTACACTGGCGAATGCCTGGCCCAGCATGATGGGCCAGTTTCTCTCAGTGGATTAGAACGGCGTGTGTACTTCGCACAGGGCGTTAGAGGAGGTCACAGGCACAACTGCGGAGCATGCAATAGCTGAATGAGCTCAAGTGTCAAGCCTCTGGAACGGGTTCGACTCACCGGGTTGGTGGACAGCAGAGTAGATGTGTGTCGGCAACGTCGCCTGCTTCCCAATTTGACGACATGGTTGCTTCCGCCACACCTACTTGTGCGCACGTGAGTATTGCCACAGCCCGTTTTCTCTGTCTAGATTAGCATTTTCGTTGACCAGCGGAGGTGGTGCACCGCTCCTGGATATACTGCAATACCAGGATCATGCGCGGAATGGGCAAAGCAAGCTCTGAATCCCATCTCCCTGTTCAAAAAAGCAATTTAATATGAAGTCTCCTGATAGGAGACATATCAGATATTAAACTGATAAGAACAGATACTACACTTGATCTTAGCCAAAAGGCCGAGAAGCGATGAAGAGGATAACTGACGGACTCAAGTACAGGCTTCTCAGTCTACCCACTCTCACAGTCGGTCATGTTACACCAAGCAGCGCTGCTCTTATGGACACTGAGACGGAGGAAACCTGGTCTGCTGACTTAACCATTCATTATTCACAAGCCTTCACATAAGCAGCTGCAGTCCAACAACTTTTGCAGTCTTCCTGCAGGATGAAAGACCAAGCGCCTGCTGCGGTCCCGGCCAGACTTGTGAAGAAAGCCAGAAGACCATAGTCAAGTCTTGCTCATTTGTGTTAATTGGTTTCAAGACTATCGCTCTTAATTTTTGACATACAAGCCAGGGAAGAGCGCGAACGCAGTTCCCCACTATCAGAAATTATGCAGTCGAGATTCCCACATTTGGAGAATTCGCAAGGGTCAATGCAGCCGCCAGTGCAATGGCTGCACCTCGCCCTGGGTGAACCACATTCTTGATCATGGTGTCACCCCTGCCAGGTAAGTATGCCTACCTCAGCCTGGACACGGGGTCTTGCTTTTTTCCACTCACCCTCTTGAATGACTGTGCCATTCGTACACTGGCGAATGCCTGGCCCAGCATGATGGGCCAGTTTCTCTCAGTGGATTAGAACGGCGTGTGTACTTCGCACAGGGCGTTAGAGGAGGTCACAGGCACAACTGCGGAGCATGCAATAGCTGAATGAGCTCAAGTGTCAAGCCTCTGGAACGGGTTCGACTCACCGGGTTGGTGGACAGCAGAGTAGATGTGTGTCGGCTACGTCGCCTGCTTCCCAATTTGACGACATGGTTGCTTCCGCCACACCTACTTGTGCGCACGTGAGTATTGCCACAGCCCGTTTTCTCTGTCTAGATTAGCATTTTCGTTGACCAGCGGAGGTGGTGCACCGCTCCTGGAAACACTGCAATAACAAGATGATGCGCGGAATGGGCAAAGCAAGCTCTGAATCCCATCTCCCTGTTCAAAAAAGCAATTTAATATGAAGTCTCCAGATAGGAGACATATCAGATATTAAACTGATAAGAACAGATACTACACTTGATCTTAGCCAAAAGGCCGAGAAGCGATGAAGAGGATAACTGACGGACTCAAGTACAGGCTTCTCGGTCTACCCACTCTCACAGTCGGTTATGTTACACCAAGCAGCGTTGCTCTTATGGACACTGAGACGGAGGAAACCTTGTCTGCTGACTTAACCATTCATTATTCACAAGCCTTCACATAAGCAGCTGCAGTCCAACAACTTTTGCAGTCTTCCTGCAGGATGAAAGGCCAAGCGCCTGCTGCGGTCCCGGCCAGACTTGTGAAGAAAGCCAGAAGACCATAGTCAAGTCTTGCTCATTTGTGTTAATTGGTTTCAAGACTATCGCTCTTAATTATTGACATACAAGCCAGGGAAGAGCGCGAACGCAGTTCCCCACTATCAGAAATTATGCAGTCGAGATTCCCACATTTGGAGAATTCGCAATGGTCAATGCAGCCGCCAGTGCAATGGCTGCACCTCGCCCTGGGTGAACCACATTCTTGATCATGGTGTCACCCCTGCCAGGTAAGTATGCCTTCCTCAGCCTGTGCACGGGGTCTTGCTTTTTTCCACTCACCCTCTTGGATGACTGTGCTATTCGTACACTGGCGAATGCCTGGCCCAGCATGATGGGCCAGTTTCTCTCAGTGGATTAGAACGGCGTGTGTACTTCGCACAGGGCATTAGAGGAGGTCACAGGCACAACTGCGGAGCATGCAATAGCTGAATGAGCTCAAGTGTCAAGCCTCTGGAACGGGTTCGACTCACCGGATTGGTGGACAGCAGAGTAGATGTGTGTCGGCTACGTCGCCTGCTTCCCAATTTGACGACATGGTTGCTTCCGCCACACCTACTTGTGCGCACGTGAGTATTGCCACAGCCCGTTTTCTCTGTCTAGATTAGCATTTTCGTTGACCAGCGGAGGTGGTGCACCGCTCCTGGATATACTGCAATACCAGGATGATGCGCGGAATGGGCAAAGGAAGCTCTGAATCCCATCTCCCTGTTCAAAAAAGCAATTTAATATGAAGTCTCCTGATAGGAGACATATCAGATATTAAACTGATAAGAACAGATACTACACTTGATCTTAGCCAAAAGGCCGAGAAGCGATGAAGAGGATAACTGACGGACTCAAGTACAGGCTTCTCAGTCTACCCACTCTCACAGTCGGTCATGTTACACCAAGCAGCGCTGCTCTTATGGACACTGAGACGGAGGAAACCTTGTCTGCTGACTTAACCATTCATTATTCACAAGCCTTCACATAAGCAGCTGCAGTCCAACAACTTTTGCAGTCTTCCTGCAGGATGAAAGACCAAGCGCCTGCTGCGGTCCCGGCCAGACTTGTGAAGAAAGCCAGAAGACCATAGTCAAGTCTTGCTCATTTGTGTTGATTGGTTTCAAGACTATCGCTCTTAATTTTTGACATACAAGCCAGGGAAGAGCGCGAACGCAGTTCCCCACTATCAGAAATTATGCAGTCGAGATTCCCACATTTGGAGAATTCGCAAGGGTCAATGCAGCCGCCAGTGCAATGGCTGCACCTCGCCCTGGGTGAACCACATTCTTGATCATGGTGTCACCCCTGCCAGGTAAGTATGCCTACCTCAGCCTGGACACGGGGTCTTGCTTTTTTCCACTCACCCTCTTGAATGACTGTGCCATTCGTACACTGGCGAATGCCTGGCCCAGCATGATGGGCCAGTTTCTCTCAGTGGATTAGAACGGCGTGTGTACTTCGCACAGGGCGTTAGAGGAGGTCACAGGCACAACTGCGGAGCATGCAATAGCTGAATGAGCTCAAGTGTCAAGCCTCTGGAACGGGTTCGACTCACCGGGTTGGTGGACAGCAGAGTAGATGTGTGTCGGCTACGTCGCCTGCTTCCCAATTTGACGACATGGTTGCTTCCGCCACACCTACTTGTGCGCACGTGAGTATTGCCACAGCCCGTTTTCTCTGTCTAGATTAGCATTTTCGTTGACCAGCGGAGGTGGTGCACCGCTCCTGGAAATACTGCAATACCAGGATGATGCGCGGAATGGGCAAAGCAAGCTCTGAATCCCATCTCCCTGTTCAAAAAAGCAATTTAATATGAAGTCTCCTGATTGGAGACATATCAGATATTAAACTGATAAGAACAGATTTTTTTTTTTTCTTTTTCATGTTTTTATTGTCACTTTTCAATCAATTACAAATCACATTTCTCCAATATGGAGCATTCATTTTGTCTCAAATATGACATGTAAAAATAAAAACAAAATAAAAAATGAAAAATGAAAAAACATTCATATCTATTGTGCAGGAGCGTAGCACTGCATTACTAATTGGGACTTCATCCCACCCTCTCAAAAAGCGCTTGTCCAGGACCTGCCGGGTAGCCCTTTTTGCTCCTTCCCTCCTGGAGAGCCAGGCCGTCGCTGCCGAGACCTTCACAGTGTAGCTCCGGTTCCCTCCTCCGGGCGGGCACAGGCGACGCTTCTTGGTGGCTGTGTCCTTGGCCTGCCGCGTGCAGCTTCGATGGTCTCTGCAGCCATTCGGAGCACAGCCACGGGGGGGGTCTGCCTGTGCCTCCTTACCAGCAAGTTTCTGGAGGTCCACATGGCGTCTTTGATGGCGGCAAGAGTGAGCCAGTCTTTCGCAAACTCCTCTCGGGAACACTTGGCTTGGCTCACCCCGTAGAGCACGTATTGTGCATTTAGGTTCTCCCTTGCTGGCAAGTCCGGGAATTTTCTCAGGTGGCCGGCTGTTGCCCACAGGTCTACGGCAGCACTGCACTCCCAGAGGAGGTGCCTCACCGATTCCTGGGCGCCACAACCAGGTCGGGGGCAGGTTGAGTGCGCTGACATTCCTCGGGAGTGCATAACGGCCCTGACTGGGAGAATCTCGTGGGCCACCATCCACGACAGGTCCCGAAGTCTGTTTGGGAGGGCAGGATGGTTGGCGTTGCGCCAAACCGTTGTGGGCTTGCCGAATGCAAGCCCGCGCACTTGACTCGCTGTTTGCCGCTCCTGCACAATAGAGATGAGAGACTTGTGATTTTTCAAAATGTGACAATCTTCATTTTCCAATTTAAAATTTCTTAAAAATTTTGGGATAAAAGAATGTGCTGGTGGTAAATTAAAAGACACCGGAAGTCTTTGATCGCTGGGTATTAGTTTTAATTTACGGAGGTACGATCCCATCCAGAATCGTGTCATTGCTTGACTTTTGGGATTGCTGGATGGTCCCAGAGCATTTTGCAGATGGAGGGCCACATATCTGCTGCCCAAAAAGAGCTGGAGGTCCGGCACGCCTTTTCCACCCTTCTCTTTTGTTTTTTTCATCGTGTCCCTCCTCAGTCTTTCCCATTTAGAACCCCAGATAAAGTAAAAAATTGCACGGTCCAAATCTAAAAGCACATTTCTTTTTGGGATAAAAACTGAACCGATTAATAAAAGCAAGGGTAAAATTACTGCTTTTATTATTAAAATCTTCCCCTCTAAAGTCAACTCTCTCAGTCCCCAAAAGCCAAGTTTTTTTCTCACTTTCCCTACCACGTCGCCCCAGTTTGTATCCCCTCCCCCTCCCTTACTGAATTTAATCCCAAGTATTTTCTGGTCCGTTTGTATCTCCGTCAGGGGCAGTCCTGTCTTCTGTGTCGCGGTCCACGGTCCGTAAAACTGTGCTTGGGTCTTGTCTCTGTTGAGTTTAGAGCCAGACGCTCTTCCATACCAGTCAGTCAAGTCCAGGGTCCTTGTCACGGATAAAATGTCAGAACACAGGATGTTAATATCGTCCATATATAAAACACACTTTGTTGTGAGTCCCCCGCCCCCTGGAATACTCACCCCCTCGATCATTTTGTCCCTTCTCAAAATCTGTGCCAACGGTTCTATGCATAGAACATAGAGGAGGGCAGATAAGGGACAGCCCTGACGGACGCCGCAGTTAATTTGCACTGCTTTTGTCAAGTTCCCGTTGACCACAAATTTGCTGGTAGTGTCTCGGTACAGCAGGCCCACCCACTCTAGATACCTTCCCGGGAAACCCCATTTTTGCAGTAGCCTAAAAAGGTACTGGTGCGAGATCCGATCAAAAGCCTTCTCAAAGTCTAAATTTAGGACTACTAGCCGCATATTTCTGTCTCTCGCATAACAGATGGTGTCGCGAATCAGCATGAGGCTGTCCGTGATCTTCCTCCCCGCGATGGCACAGGTTTGGTCCGGGTCGATCAAATCCTCTAAAAACACAGACATACGCATAGCTAAAAGTTTGCTAAAAAGTTTGCAATCAACATTTAAAAGCGTAATTGGACGCCAGTTGTTCAGGTCTGTTTTGTCTCCTTTCTTATGCAGTAAAGTGACTATCCCTTTTCTAAAACTGTCTGGTAGTCGGTTTGTTTTGTCCAGTTCATTAAAAACAGTGAGTAAGTCTGGTGCTAAAATGTCCCAAAAAGTCAGGTAAAATTCCGAGCAGAGGCCATCCTCGCCCGGAGATTTTGCCTTCTTCAGTTGTTTTACACATGTATTTAGTTCTTCAGGTGTAAAATCCTGTGTTAAAGGCCCATTGTCAGTCACTGTTTTTTCAATGAAGTTTAAAACCTCTACCATTATCTCCTCTTGGGTATCTTTACGCTCATACAGTTTTTGATAGTAAGTTTCCACTGCTTCAATTATTTCATTATTTGTTTCTGTAATAGTCCCGTTTTCTTTTTTTAGTTTAAAAATGCCCCCACCCTTGCTCATAATTTTTTTAAAGAAGTACCTTGTGCATTTTTCACCTTCTTCTATTTCCTTCTCTCTGCTCCTTAATAAAAACCCTTTGCTCTGAATATCTGCCATTGCTTTCATTTCTTTTTTGATCTCTTTAATTTCATCATTAAAATTGATCCCCTCTTGTGTCAGATTAAAATACCTTTGCAGTCTCTTTTGCATTCCCAGCATACATTTCATTTCCTTGATTTTCTTCTCTCTTCCTGCTTTTTTAAAAAAAGTCTGAGTCCTTACCTTCATCATTTCCCACCATTGTGCCCGTGATTTGTAAAGGTCTTGAAGGGTCTGCCAGTCCTTGTACCGCTCCCTGTACTGAGAGACCAAAGTCTCGTCCTCGAGCAGGGAGCAGTTCAATTTCCACAGACCTCTTCCAATAGTCACGCCAGAAGAAAGTGAAAGGGTGCAAGACAGTATTAAGTGATCTGAGAAAAAAACAGGAGTTAATCTAGCATCAATCTGTGTCCAACCCCGTGTAAATACGTAATCTATGCGAGAGGCTCTGGTGCCGTCACCACTAAACCAGGTGAAGCCCTCCTCTCTTGGATGTATGGTTTTAAAGCAGTCCTCTAATTTGAATACGCGGCACATGTCTTGCAATAAAACCGATGTTTTGTCAATTTTAAAATCCTCCCCAGCTCCCTTCCTATCCTTCCTATTTAAAACACAATTAAAATCACCTCCAATAATTAGTGGATTATGACCTAGCATGTGGGACTGCAAATTCTCTAAAATATCATACCTGTCATGCTTTTCATTAGAACCATAAATA